>NC_053169.1:62526267-62621267 GCF_016835505.1 Polypterus senegalus
CATTATTTTATTATAGTAGTCTACAGAGTCAGACATTTTCTGTACCGATCTTGGCTCTTTTTTGGGTGTGTGTTGGCTAGATAAGCAAGCAAACATATAATTTTCTTTTCAATCATAGCTATAGGTCAATCAATCAATTTTTATTTTATGCAAAGCCTTTTACAGAAAAAGACATCACAAGGAGCTCTGCAAAGCAAGCAAAATACAAAGTAACTAAAGATAACAAGTCAGATTACAAGATCATTTAAACGCAAGATAAATGACAGGGATGTGGTGAAACATTGAAAATGTCCTAGTAAGTCATAATAAAAAACAATGAGGTAAATGTACATAGGAGTTGATTGACTGTAAAACTGTTAGCACAGTGGAGTCAGTTCAGTATGGCTGACACAAAACAGAAGGTTTCAAAAGATCAATATAAGGATACTGTTAAAAAATATACAGAAGAGAATAAAAAATAGGATTTTAAGTATAATTATAAAACACTATTGTAAACGAAGTATCATAAAGACCGGGACCCGGAACAGAGTGGAAAATTATAGGTTTCTCTGTAATGTATTCATTTTCATTGTTGATACTCTTATTGAGTAATAAACAGTTCACTTTCCGAAACTCAGAGAAATGCTGTTGTGGAGTTACATCATTCCAAGTTATTCAGCAATTACATAGATGACAGTATCTTCTTATATAATATGCTACCGTGGTTGTTCGTTTGTCTGTCCAGAATTTTAAATCACCTGTAGCTTCAAAACCATTTGACCTATTGACCTGAAATTTGGTACACATATACTATGTGACATCTACTAGCCACTTGCAGGGTGATAATTGACTTCCACGGTTATTCCTCTTTTTATTTTTATTTTATTGTAGAATCAACTTTCTGAGCCGTTCTCATCCCTACCACCTTCACTATCACTTCCCCTACCTCTTCATATCTTAAATCATTTTTGAGGCAGATTGAAGACTTAAGTGCCAGCTTAAATGAAAAATACAAGAAAACATACTAAGTAATTGCAACAAACACACTGATTTAATCAGTTTTAAAGCGAAAAAATGCAGACGAAAGAAGAAAAGAAGCGGGCTGCTAGGGTGGAGAAAAGAAGAGCTGCTCAGGAAGCAGCAAGCGCACCAACCTCTGAGCAAGCAAATGCTACAGCATTCCAAGTTATTCAGCAATTACATAGATGACAGTATAGTTTTATATAATGTGATCACTAGGTGGCAATCTTCATATTACAAGTACTTTATTTTTTATGTTCAGACATGTTGGCCATGCTTATTTTACAGTTCATTTAGAATGAGTTTCTCCTTATTAATGTGTTGCCTTTTGTACTAACTCTGAGCAAGACAGTAAGGGTTTTAAATGTGCATATTACAAAAATGTCCAAAACATGTTTTTTCCATCTTAAAAATGTTGGAAAATCAAAGCATTTTCTAATATGCAGGAGAAACTAATTCATGCATTTATTTCTTGTAGGATTAACTAATATAATGCAGTGTTCACTGGCTGTTCAAATTGATATTTATACAGCTTTCATTTAATTGAAAATTCTGCTTCAAGAATTATTACAAAATCATGAAAATATGAACACATAACTCCAGTTCTTAAATCCTTACACTGGCTCCCAATTAAGTTTAGGGCAGATTTCAAAATCCTCCTTTTAATATATAATGCCTTAAATGGCCAAGGTCCTACTTACTTATCTGAACTTATCATTACTTACAAACCTGAGTGCACAACTGAAGATGCTGGTCTACGTATTATTCCAGTATATAAGTGTAAGTACTGTGATATTTGTAAACTATTGCCTATTCTGTTAGTCTTCTCGGAACTCACATGTGGCACTACTCTCCTGCCAAGTTGTTTTCCTGCCTATGGAAAAGAATGGTCCTTTCATCTGATTGGCTGGCCCAGCACCAATTTAGCTGTGGAATGGCCAGTAGGGGGGAAGAAGCTTGTTGGCCGAGGTCTCCATGACTGTCAACAACATGTATCCTCATTTGTAATAGTTCTATATTTAGCGAGTGATACAATCTATTCTTACATTTTGCTTTGTAGTTTGTACTATTACTGTTGTTGAATATTATTGTATTGTATTCCTCAGGTGACAATGATAGACTGGCCATCTAGCTCTGTTAAGAGGATTACTTGTGTTCTGTGTATCGTATTGTATTTACCCAATTTTTTGACACATATTACACACACTACCTACATGGAAATGGGTCTCTCTCTGAGTTGCCTTTCCTAAGATTTCTTCCATCTTTGTTTTCCCAACAAGGGTATTTTTTTGGAAGTTTTTTTTTTGTCTTCTTAGGGAGTCAAGGCTGGGGGGTTGTCAAAAACAGGGCCTGTTAAAGCCCATTGTGGCACTCATTGTGTAATTTTGGATTATACATGAAATGAATTGTTGCTGTTATAAATGATAAGGATCAGAAGATGAAACATAGTCAAGGAACAATCCAAAGTCAAAACCAAAAGTCAGGCCAATGTGTTGTCAAATTTAAATCACTAACCAAATTTTGAGGAACCTAATAACAAGAGCAAATTTCTAAAGCAGGAAGTAATTTGGCAATTGAATTGTACACTAACACTGGGAGTTATCTGCAAACTCGGATGAAAAATGGACGCCAAAGCTGACCTTTTAACACATCTGATGCCATGATCTCCATGACCATGCTCCTTAACAGCCTGGAGACAGATCTTGATGACGGACTCACTGAAATGGATGTGTGCATTTAAAAAAACAAAGATGGCATTGTGGCACAATGCCAAAAATTTCCAAATTCTCCAAGATGTCTTGTCGACAAAAATGTTTTTTTTCCTAATCCCTCTCTGAGTTGATGGCGTTTATCTCCATTCTTTTCACAAGACCAATGACGACCACAGTTGGTGCTGTGGCTGATGCCTGGTCAGAACTATTTTTTGAACCGGCAATCAAAAATATGATGTCCTGTGGTGGCTATCAGACATTCATGTGGTATTTGTGCTTTGACAACAAAGACACCCATGCAGAAAGTGTGAAAAACGACAGATTTGCTGCTCAGACATCTGGCAACATTTTATTGAGAATTGTGTTTTGAGTTACAACCCACGGCAACATATTACTGTTCATGAGCAACTGTTTCCAAACAAGGTCCGTTGTCCATTCTTGCAATACATCTCAACCAAGCTTGACAAATTTTGCATAAAGCTTTGGATTGCGGCAGATTTGTAGACAAAGTGCATGTACAATGCCATTCCTTATTTAGGAAAAGATCACAGTCGTCCCATGGGAGAAAGACTTTCCGAGACTGTGGTCATAAAGCTTATGGAGCCATTTCTGTACAAAGGCAGAACCATAACAACAGACAACTTCTTTGCATCGCTTTCGCTGTCTAATAGACTGCTCCACTGCAACACCACTCTGCTTTGCACCATAAATAAAGTGGGACTTCCACCTGCAGCTAAAGTCACTTCAGTGCACGATCAACTCTCCAGACTAGTGTTTAGTGCCATGCTGATGGTGTATGCACCCCAAAAAGAAGAAGTTTGTCTTCATTCTCAGTATGATGCACCATAACGTGGAGTTTGGGCAAAATAGGAAAAAAAACACTATGTTCAAATGACAACTTGTGCTCATAGTGCTTTTAAATAATGTCGTTTTCATACATGGATGTATGTGTGCATGCATGAGAGAAACTGAGACAGATTTAATGTCATTCAAGTGGCTACTGGAATATAAAATAAACACTTTTGCAAAGGTATAACAAAACAAGTCTGCTTTTATTCAAGAATAAAACTGAAAAACAAAAAAATTCAAGTGACAACAAGATACCAAGAAGATATGATTTACCAGCTGTGTGTTTGCTTATATCCCTTCAACGATATCTTTTATGGGTAGCAAAAATTTACACTGGGTGTTACAAACTGAAATCAAATGTATGTTTTTATTATATAATAGTAATAATAACAGCAGCTCAATGCTCAAAACAGGAATAACTCAAACTTGAACTCACAACCTCTTGATTACGAGGCAACACTTCTTACCTCTGCACCAGCCAAACAGACACATTGGCTGATATTTGGGCTTGGGTTTTTACTCATTGACAGCAACATGTAAATTGATATTTTTTTCTTTGGGTATATTCTTGAATAAAAGCGCACTTTCTTTGTTATACCATTTGTGAAAGTGTTTACTTAATACTTGCACTTTAGCCTTCATACATTATACACTTCACGTTGGTATTTTGTCATTATTACAGTAAGCTGAAATACTGTATGCTCTGTTTTAGTTGTGTGTTCAACATTTCTTGCCGTGCATTTCCTGTCATCCAATATTTACCCAGATTGTTGTAGACATGGAACACACAGGAAATGTATGTATCCCAAAAAATGATATATTATTTACCCTATACAATTCCAACCCAGCCACAGGGGATGCACAAACCAGTGTGTTTCTTTGTGCCGGTCCCAAGCCCGGATAAACCGGGAAGGTTAAGTCAGGAAGGGCATCTGGTATAAAATTTTGCCTGATCAATACGCGGACAATGATACAAATATCCATACCGGATCGGTCAAGGCCCGGGTTAACAATTGCCGCCACAAGTACTGTTAGCCAACAGGGTGCTGGCAGAAATTGGGCTACTGTTGGCTGAAGAATGAGAAGAAGAGGGGGGAGATGTGTCCAGTAGCAGAAGGACAGGTGGTAGGTAAAGAGAGTGGAACTGAGGGTAGGAACTTTGAATGTTGGCAGTATGATTGGTAAGGGAAGAGAGTTAGCCAATATGATGGAGAGAAGAAAGGTTGATATATTGTGCGTACAAGAGACTAAATGGAAGGGGAGTAAGACCAGGTGGATCGGAGGTGGATTCAAAGTGTTTTATCATGGTGTGGATGGGAGGAGAAATGGGGTAGGGATTATTCTAAAGGAACAATATGTCAAGAGTGTTTTGGAGGTGAAAAGAGTGTCAGACAGAGTGATGATTATGAATGTTCGATGGATGAGAAATAAGATTTCTGGAGTGAGTTGAATGAGGTGATGGACAATGTACCTAAGGGACAGAAAATGGTGATTGGAGCTAATTTCAATGGACATGTTGGTGAAGGGAACAGAGGAGATGAAGAGGTGATGGGTAGGTATAGTGTCAAGTACAGGAATGAAGAAGGTCAGAGGATAGTGAATTGTGCAAAAAGGATGGGCATGGCTGTGGTGAATATGTATTTTAAGAAGAGGGAGGAACATAGGGTGACGTACAAGAGTGGAGGAAGATGTATACAGGTAGATTATATCCTATTCAGAAAAGTCAATCTGAAGGAAATTAAAGACTGCAAAGTGGTGGCAGGGGAAAGAGTAGTTAAGCAGCATAGGATGGTGGTCTGTAGGATGATGTTGGAGATCAAGAACAAGGGGGGTGGGGGGGCAGAACAAAGGATCAAATGGTGGAAGTTGAAAAAGGAAGGCTGCAAGGTTGAGTTCAGGGAGGAGGTAAGACAGGCACTTGGTTGGCAATGAAGAGTTGCCAGACAGCTGGGAAACTGCAGCAGAAGTAGTCAGAGTGACAGCAAGAAGGGTGCTTGGTGTGACATCTGGACAGAGGAAGTAGGAAATGGAAACCTGATGGTGGAATGGGGAAGTACAGGAGAGTATACAGAGGAAGAGGATGGCGAAGAAGAAGTGTGTTAGTCAGAGAGAAGCAGAAAGTAGACAAGAGTACAAGGAGATAAGGTGCAAGGTGAAGAGAGAGGTGGCGAAGGCTAAAGAAAAGGCATATGATGAGTTGCATGAGAGGTTAGACACTTAAATGGGAGAAAAGGACCTGTACTGATTGGCTAGACAGAGGGACCAAGATGGGAAAGATGTACAGCAGGTTAGGGTGATAAAGAATACAGATGGAAACGTACTCACAAGTGAGGAGGGTGTGTTGAGCAGATGGAAAGTGTATTTTAAGAGGCTGAAGAATGAAAAGAATGAGAGAGGGAGAAGGTTGGATGATGTTGAAATAGTAAATTAGGAAGTGCAATGGATTAGCAAGGAGGAAGTGAGGACAGCTATGAAAAGCATGATGAATGGAAAAGCCATAGGTCCAAATTATATACCTGTGGAAGCATGGAGGTGTTTAGAAGAAATGGCAGTGGAGTTTTTAACCAGATTGTTTAATGGAATCTTGGAAAGTGAGAGGATGCGAGGTGGAGCTGCACGGCTTCCTGAGCCCATGTGGGCTGTAATGCAGCCACATCCAGAAGTGCTGCCTTAATTAGGTTAATTATCACTTGAAGCACTTTCAGGTGGGATATAAAAGTAGCCTGCAGCCACTACACGAAGCGCCAGAGTAAGGAGGAGTAGGACGAAGCTGCCTACAAGGAGTGGAGGAAGAAAAGAGTCGTGTTTACTTTGTGTGTTTTTGGGAACCGTGTTGTGTCTGTGGGTACGAGGAAGGTGTCGTCCACAAATGAAGAAAATAAATCTTTTTGTTTATTTTTACACATGCCTCCATTGTTAGGCTATGTCGCGTCGGGTGCCTATATAGCGCCTTTCACAATATAAACTTGACAAAAGGCAAGTACATTTTTTTTATTTATGTGACATTTTCAACATATTTTAAATGCATTTTTATTTGCCAAAGCCAAATTCCTTCTTTGAACTCAAATCCTTTTACAGCGGCAGTTCCATGTGCACAGGAACCACTGTAGCAATACAAACATTTTATATCTTCATTTTGAAACTCCAGGTAACAAATATGTTTTGATTAAAAATGTAAAAACCAATTTCACATTATAAAATGGAGGTTGACCTACATTTGAATTAATAATGCAGCTTGGTATTCACAAGACTGAATTTTAGAACAGAGCAAGAAATGAAAGAGAATTTAAATGAACCTGACCTAAATACAGCTCTAGAATAGCAAGGATCATGTTATGGTAACTAGGTTATGAGGCTATTTTTCTAAAAGATTATGTAAAATCTTATTATAGTGGTACTGTATATAGTACTGTAAACCTAACCAGTGCTTAGAAAATAGATTCATATAATTATAAAACACCTCTCTGTTTTCTGAACTTACACCTATCCCAACATCAGTAGGTTCAAGCCATTAAATAATCCCGGATAAGATGCCAGTTCATCACAGGCTACCCCACATGCAAACACTCATTGCTAACAGTACAATGTATACTAGCAACTGCCATAAACTCTTGCATACAATGTGCACTCGTGTATAATGTGCATGCTGATTTAGACAAAAGTTTTTAGGTAAAAATAGAAACTCGTATATACTGCACACCGTTAACTTTTCAAGATGCTATTAACTCTTTTGGGGTGGATGTCAAATGGAGGGGTGAGGGTGATAATTAGCTTTAAACGTCAAAAAAAACTTGCTGTTATGGTAAAGGTAGACTCTTTTTGCATGGAGTAATGTTAGACTCGTTGATTTAATCCCTGTGTGTGCATGAGTAGGGACGAACAAACAAATATTCAGTGGATGACATTCAGCATATATTTTATTATTTTGAATTGGACTCTGACTTGTTGGACTCTGACTTTGGTGCAAGTGATCTGGAGATCGAGACGAAAAACAAAAGTGAGGTACCGGCATCAATTAATCAGTCCCCAGCTGATCATGGTGTTGAACATGTTGTGTAGTTGATACACCTTTGGCAACGTTTACCTGGGAGGAACGGCACTTACAATGACAATAGGTACAAATCAGACTGCATTGCAGAGATGGCGAACATGCAGTGAGAATGGCCAAAGAACCAGCAACTGACGTTTTATGATGATTTATGTTTGAAATCATTGCTTTGTGTGCTATTTAGAAAACAGCCCGGCAGCCACTCACCACCCCACCCTGTTCCCCACTGCCAGTGCCTTGCAGCCAGAGATGGCAAAGTCACAGCGACAGCACACTGCACACAGTAAACATGTTTTATGTTGATTTTTGTGAGAAACTAATTTTTAACAAACTAAAATGAGTGAAAAATGTATGTGTTATATGCAAGATTTTATGGTAATTTAATTTGTCAGATACAAACAAATACTTGATAAAAACCCAGATGGAACAATTAAAGATTTTGCAAACTCCACACAGTGGTCATATAGGAAACAGACACCCTCACTAAGCACAGCACCGTCAAAGTGTCAGTCAATAAATATGTGAAAGGTAATTTTATCTTAAATTAAACAAAATCAGTGACATAAGAAAAAATACTAAGAAAACTGACCCACTTATAGTACCTGCTTGTCTTCCTAATGCTCATCTTATTCCCACTTTTACCAATTAAGACTATTAGACATCATATGGAAAACGAGAATGATTTCATTGTGTATTTAAATCAATATCCATCATTAGAATGCAGAATAATAGCAAAAACACTATCAGTATTATTTAGAATACTTTAAATATGGATAAAAAATAGTGGACGGTTAAGCCCCCAGTTTTTCCAGAGCACATGTTTACTAATCTTTCTGGTTGTTAATAGGTTCATGGATTTTTATACCAAAAAATGTTTTCTGCTTCATTTTTTAAAATTATCTTTGTACAGTTGATGGAAACAATAATATTAAACAATTGACTGCAGAAACATGACCTTTGGCAACAATAAACACAATAGTATATATTCTGTATCTATATGTACACATATGTGTAACGCAGAAAAAGTATTTGACCACATAAGAAAATTATTTCATTTTGTTATTTGAGGAATAAGGATTTATTTGTTTTTGAAAAGTACAAAAGATTTGAAAAATACAAATAAGAATAGATTTTATAAAAAAAAAAATTCTTGGATTTTACAAAAACAATGATATTTTATATAACATGGCTAGAACAACACAGATCTGGTTCTCAAATCTGATAAGGCAAAGATTAGCTAAACCCAGTGGGCTGGTGGTGAAATTTTTAGGTTAACACACTTTGATGGACATAAAATCATTGTTCTGTATCAACAAGGTTATTATTGTGAGATGGAGTCTCACATAACGTGATGAGGGGTCTGGCTAAGCTAATTTAGCTAAAAAGCTAAAAATAAAGGGACATATCCAAAAATATATCAAAATATTCAAAAAGGGAGGAGATTACTACAAACCCCTGGCTTATGGACATAAGGGCAATAACAATCTTTATAAATCAAGTATATTTATTAACAAAATAGAAGAACAGCAAAGAAATACTCAAAACAGTAAAAGAGAGTTGCTTAAGAGGCAATCTGAGGCAAACATATTTCAAGACACAATCCACACTAGAAAAAAATCCAACAACCCAGAAAAATCAGGAAATAGCAATACTTATTTCATCTCCAGATACAGTCTGAATGAGCCACTGACAGAATCTCTCATTCTGGAAGGTAGAAAATTGCAGAGAAGGGACCCAGAAGCAGTAATGTTGTGGTATAACCCACCTACTGGGGTTTCTCCCACAAAATACATGGAAATGGAGGCACATTTAAAAAGATAGTACATCCATCCATCCATCCTTAATCCAACCCGCTATATCCTAACAACAGGGTCACGGGGGTCTGCTGGAGCCAAACCCAGCCAACACAGGGCACAAGGCAGGAAACAAACCCTGGGCAGGGCACCAGCCCACCGTAGGGCACACACACACACACCAAGCACACACTAGGGACAATTTAGAATCGCCAATGCACCTAATCTGCATGTCTTTGGACTGTGGGAGGAAACCAGAGCACCCAGAGGAAACCCACACAGACACGGGGAGAACATGGAAACTCAGGGTCTCTGCAGGGAGGACCAGGAAAGCAAACCCGGGTCTTCTAACTGCGAGGCAGCAGCCACCATGCCACAAGATAATACATAATGACCAAAAACAAATACATGAATACGTGAAAAATAATAATGCAAGAATAACAATAGAGCACATAATTTCAAGATGATAAATAGCAACTATATTCACCAAGCAATACACATTGGATTTTCAAGATTTGGTGCTCAATAGGTCATTAATAAATTTGAAGATAATGGGCAATATGAAGACAGAAAACAGAGTGGAAGACCCTAAAGCTTTCTACAACTGATGAGCTGTACTAAATGGTGACTTCCTATGGAGACAAAGGGAAATCAAGGGGAGTACTTGGTCAGCGTCTGGTCATCAAAGTACACACTTCCACCATATAAAGCAGTCTTAAAAAAATAGTCTTTTATGGCTTGTTGCAACTATGGAACCATTATTATGGAATTGCTACAAGCAGAAGGAACTGCGCAATACCTGTATAACAGATCATAAAGTACTGGACGGACAGTGATTAAAATAAATTTTGGTTCAGAAATACACCAGTATAGCAAAAGAAGACTTGTTGAAAAGTACAATGATCCCTGTCTACAGCCTCCTATAAAGCATGGTAGTTCTTTGGTCATGGCCTGGGGGTACATTTCCGCCAGTAGAGTAAGGGATATGGTCAGAGTCAATGAAATAATGAACACTTAAAAAAATTATTTAGCAATTTAAAAAATCAAATTGCATATGTTTTGTATCTAAAGAAGGCCAGGCAAAATAATGATTTTTAAAAAAATATAAGATATTCTTGTTTGTGTTTATTCTGAAGATATATAATTTTTTCATGATCAAAATACACAATCACTGCCACGATAAACAGCTTCAAAAATTGGGAGGGGGGTTAATACTTATGCATAGTACACATATACAGTACAGTATATACATACATATGCCTTTATAAAAGACCATACATTAGACTGTTGATATGCAGTCATGTTTAAACATCCAAAGATAAATACAGCTTTAGCTGTCAAAGAATTTAACTATAAGGCCTCCAGATTATGCAGTAATTTAATTAGCAATATTAGAGAAACCCAGTCAGCCTCAGTGTTAAATCACCACTGTAGACTTATTTTAAGATGATGTTTAAATGGAAAAAATTGCCATTTAATAACCCATAATGACTAAAGGTTTGTAAATGTATAACAAATTTAAAAACTGAAATCTCTTTTTCATTGAAGTACTAGCTGAAATACCCGGCGTTGCAAGGGAGGAAAATAAAGTGTGTTTTTTTTTTTTAATTGTTTGTGAAAAATATAATAAAAAAAAAATGCAACTTTAAAAATAAAAATAAATTAACAAACAATGAAGACTCACTAATGTGCTTGTCTTGCGGTCTTGTATGTATGTTATCATTCAGTTGATGCTCGGAACCGGCCAACTCTATTTAATTTCAAAAGCAACAGAGGCGCTGTGGTGCTCTTACATAAAGAATGCTTCCAGTCACCTCCAGTTCACCTCTGGTGGTCAATTACGAGTGTCAACTGGATGATAATATTCATACAAGACCGGAAAATCATCCCCCACCCTACCCTACAGTATTTTTAGTCAACCAATGAGAAACATTTGTACCAAGTTTCATGAAAATCTCTCTAGCCATGGAGGAAAATAAAGTGTTTTTTTTAATTGGTTGAGAAAAATATAATTAAAAAAAACACAACTTTAAAAATAAAAATAAATTAACAAACTTTAAAGACTCACTAATGTCCTTGTCTTGCGGTATTGTATGTGTGTTATCATCCAGCTGATGCTCGGAAGTAGCCAACTCTATTTAATTTGAAAAGCAACAGGGGCGCAGTGGTGCTCAAACATAAAGAACTTTAAAAATAAAAATAAATTAACAAACAATAAAGACTCACTAATGTGCTTGATTTGTGGTCTTGTATGTATATTATCATCCATTTGACGCTCAGAACCGGCCAACTGTATTTAATTTGAAAAGCAACAGGGGCGCGGTGCTGCTTAAACATAAAGAATGCTGACAGTCATCCGGTTAAATACTAACTGTGTAAGCAGCACGGGATAATAGAAAGCATTGAAATCATCAGGGGCCTCATGTATAAACGGTGCGTACACACAGAAATGTTGATGTATAAAACCTACACTTGGTGTAAAGCCACGCACTTTTCCACGGTACCTCATGCCTTTTCGTACGCAAGTTCTCCGCTCGGTTTTGCAGACTGGCGGCACCCAGCGTCAAAGCAATGGTACTGTTCCTGTGTGGTTACTCATTATTTTCCTGATGCGGCTTTATAAATACACTGAAACTAACCGCATATTGTTTATTAGTGTAACGCATCTGATTGTAATTAACTTGTAACAATATAATGGTCCAGGGAACAGCCATAGTATTCCAAATACCATAACTGCTTTAGCGTTGTTACTCTCACTTCTTCTTCTTCTTCTTCTTCTTCTTTCAGCTCCTCCTGTTAGGAGTTGCCACAGTGGATCATCTTTTTCCATATTACTCTCACTGCACCACTCGGAGTATTTATATCACTGTATCTGAGTGTGAATCACAGCAGCAGCTGATCGGAAAGAGAATTACCGGTATACAGTTTCATGGACACGTTGTCTCAGCCACTGCAAAATGTTTTAAAGCCTTTCCTGTACAAACCTCGCGGTTCTGTAACAGTTTCATCCCAAGAACTTTAAATTCACTCAATCAATTGCACCTTGTAGAACTGTTTGTACTTATAAGTACAATCACCTCACTGTAAATTTGCACTATATTTATAATATCGCACAACCTGAGCCACTTTATAAAGCGCGTATTTACATATGATGACGATATCATTTTTAAGGTGAAATGCAGCAAAATATGTTTATTAAATTATACAGATAAAACTTTAACTTCATTTAAATAATCTATATTCTTCACTGGGAGTGTCGTGAAGGATAGAATAATTAAACATGTACTACAAAGATATTTCAATGTTCCTTAAATGTTTTGAAGAATCGGTGCTAAGCTTACAGATGGCTTAACTTCTGTTACAAAGCTGATTGTGTGGCGATCGGTTACTTGGGGAAAGAAAAGCACTGACTGCAGTGACGGCTACGCCAATATATAGTGAATATAAAACAGAAAGAGAAAATAATAACACAGCTAAAAACGCAGCGACAAATTTCGGCAAAAGTTAAATGCTTGTGTCATGAGCACGAGGCGGCTATGCAGTGTCTGCAACGGATGTGGCCATCCACCCTGCATAAGCTACCTTACTGACATTGGCGGGCGAAGGAGCCACCGATTCTTCCTCTGCCCAGTGCCACCACAAGCCTAGAGCCGCCCCTGAGTACTGCTGCAATAAATTATTTCATCGAAGTGAAACACATGTTTAATAACGTGCTTTAACTCCTATCATCATGAAAATATCACGTGTACATCTCAGTATTTTAGTTATTCAGAGAGCTGTAATATCACGAATGTAATTGATTCTGTGTCCAGTTGGAGGAAGAGAGCCGGTTTAAGAAGCAAGTAGTGATTCCCACACATAGGCACATAGAAGATCAAATACAAAACAAAGCATTTAACGTGCTACTTTAATTACGATGTGATTTGAGAAACTGGTTAATTAAACGATTTTAAGATGAAGTTTATGATGTTCTACTTTAATGACAAAATAAACTACATGATTAAAGTGGAAATGTCGAGATTGAAGTTGACATTTCGTGTTTTTTCCCCACTGTGTGCCTTTTTTTCTCTGTACCCTAATAAGCTTTCATATGACACTCAGACAGTGGACTAAAACTCGGCTTTTCACAGCGACTTTGATATGTGACTTCTTTTTTATTTCCGGCACTGTGCGATTTTGTGAACGTGAGCTTTCAAGTTTCTTTAACACGCTATGTTACTTGATCAGCTTCCTTTTGTTGATTATCCATCCATTGCATTGTGCATCCATTTTCTGACCCGCTGAATCCGAATACAGGGTCACGGGGGTCTGCTGGAGCCAATCCCAGCCAACACAGGGCACAAGGCAGGAACCAATCCCGGGCAGGGTGCCAACCCACTGCAGGACACACACAAACACACCCACACAGGCCAATTTTTAGAATCGCCAATCCACCTAACCTGCATGTCTTTGGATTATGGGAGGAAACCGGAGCGTCCGGAGGAAACCCACGCAGGGAGAACACGGGATTCGAACCCGGGTCTCCTAACTGCGAGGCAGCAGCGCTACCACTGTGCCACCGTGCCGCCCTTTGTTGATTATACCACGGTTTATTTGAACAAATAGTATGTTTTTCCTTTGCCTCCACTTGGTATTCGTTGAAATTCTTATATTTTTCCCCATGCTTTTCCCATTGTCTTTTCAAAGAAGGCTGAGCTTAAGGGCGATTTATATTGATTTGCATATTCAAAGAGGCGTAATTCTGGGAGGAGCTGGGGTGTTACATAAAGCGCGTGCACGAGCGTTACTTTTCATGCTGATCGGGATTTATGTAGCAGAAGAACGTGGAAGTTGGAGTACGCACAGATTCCTGCATCTGGATTTTTCTGTGCGTAAGCACATTTTGGCTTTTGTGCTTATGCCATGTTACAGGTATAGTGCGAGTTCTATGCACGGCGTTATACATGAGTCCCCAGAACTACTCTGGGCATCTCTCTCCTAGGATGATTCGTCTTGTCGACATGCTCTCATCGTTTGTGCATTAGTAGTTAAATGACTGTCTTTCTTAGGAGGTTTCCTTTTGCGGTATGCTGGCCTCACTTGCGTATCCTCAGAGCTGGATCCCTCACCCCAACTCTACGTCTCACTTCTGGTCCGGACAGACACACACTTGCACGCGTAGAATTCTATTTAATTTCAAAAGCAACATGGGCGCGGTGGTGCTCAAACATAAAGAATGCTGGCAGTCACCTCTGTTCACCCTCATTTTGTTTTTTTTTTATTGTTTGAGAAAAACATAATAAAAAAAACACAACTTTAAAAATAAAAATAAATTAAAAAACAATAAAGACTCATTAAGGTGTTTGTCTTACGGACTTGTATGTATGTTATCATCCAATTGATGCTCGGAACCGGCCAACTCTATTTAATTTGAAAAGCAACAGAGGCACGATGCTTCTTAAACATAAAGAATGCTGGCAGTCGATTGCTATATACTAACTGTGTAAGTCCGTGTTGTTAAAAGTAGAGGATCCTAGAAACTATTTAAATCGTCAGAACTACTCTGGACATCTCTCTGCTAGGAGGATTCATGTTGTCGACATACTCAGATCGTTTGTGCATTAGCAGCTAAGCAAGTGTCTTTCTTAGGATATTTCATATTGCTGGTGTGCTGGCCTTGCTTGCGTATCCTTGGAGCTGGAGCCCTCACCCTTACTCTGCGTCTCACTTCCGGGCTGGGCAGTGACGTCAGAATCTCTGGTTACTATCTACATGCGTCAGAAAGCTGCTTTGCAGATCCTACGAGATCAGTGTGCGCACTTCAATGCTTGATGAATGGTTCAATGTGGTGAAGCAAAATGGCGACATACAGATGCATTCGTGGTACTTTTATATTCAAGCATCGCATATTCCCGATCGTAATGGCACAATACATTTTATAAGTCTCGCATACCGTCTTCTGTACCGTCTTTTTTTCTAGGGCTTCCTCCAGTACTGACAGAAGTGGCAAACAGCAATAGATCGCCACATTGAGCACATTAAATGTATGATATTCCAACTCTCTGCACGTTTAGAATCCTTACATTAACTCTTGTTATCACTTTCATGAGGAAATGTATTAAAATATATGTTACATTTTACAGATACATTTTTAATTTCATTTAAATAATGAATATTGTTAATAATTACGCACATGGGGGTGACAGGTGGCAGTGCATTAGCACTGCTGTCTTGCAGGGAGTCATGTCGCTGATATTCCCTATCTGGAGTTTACATGGTTTCCTGCTGGGTTTCTTCAGTGTGCTCCAGTTTCCTTCCAAAGATATGTACTGTAGATTTGGTTACACTAAAATGACGATAGTATAAGTGAGTGCTTGTATTTACCTTGCGATGAGCTGATGCCTCATCTAGGGATTGTTTCTGCCTCATTCCCAATGCTTGCTGAAATGGACAAATCTCTGGATCGATGGATTGAATCATTAAACATCCTTTTCAGAGATGTTGGGGTAAGGTGTCATTGGAATTTAATGGGTGTTTCAGGGAATTCACAACACAGTGAAGCCGAACCTGTTCTCACCGTGACAATGTCTGGACCTGCCACCTGGTGGATTCCTCCACATTTATGTAAAGTGTAAACAGTAAAACGTTTGCGTAGCAGGAGCGTCCGCTGCAGCATGCGTCATGTCACGTGAAGTATAAACCCGGCCTTATGAGGTTTCCTTTTGCCAGTGTGCTGGCCTTGCTTGTGTATCCTCAGAGCTGGAACCCTCACTCTGACTCTACGTCTCACTTCTGGGCCGGACAGGCACACACACTTGCACGTGTAGAACTCTATTTAATTTCAAAAGCAACAGGAGTGTGGTGGCGCTCAAACCTAAAGAATGCTGGCAGCCACCTCCATTTCGCCCTCTGGTGGGTAAACTTTTCATGGCTGGATGGGGCAGTTTACGAGGTATTTCATTCTTCCTGGCAAATGCACTTGATCTCTGTTAGACTAGATGAAGTACCTGTAATATGCCATCTTCAGGTCTCTCCACAGATGTTCTAAGTCAGAGCTTTGGCTGGGCCACTCAGGGACATTCAGAGTCTTAAGACCACTACAACATTGTCTTGACTGTATGGTTTTGATCATTGTTATGTTGAAAGGTAAGCTGTCACCCCAGTCTGAGGTTGAGTGCTCTCTGGACTAGGTTTTCTTCTAGGACCTCTCTATATTTGACTTCATTTGCCCTTCCCTCAATTCTGACCACTCTCACTGTCCCCTGCCACTGAGAAGCACACACATAGCATGATGCTGCCACCAGCATGCTTTATCACTGAGGTTATATTCTGTCCACAATGTTGAGTTTCTGTCACACCTGACAAGAGAATTATTTTCATTCATGTTCTCAAAGTCCTTTAAATACTATTTTGAAAACTCCAAGTGGGCTGTCATATGCGTTTTACTAAAGAGTAACCTTATTGGTGTGCTGATGAGATGATCATCCTTTCAACAATTTCTACAATATCAGCAGATGACTTCTGAAGCTCTGTTGGAGCAACCATTGAGTAACTGGTCATCTCCCAGACCAAGACCTTTCTTGCCCGGTTACTTAATTTAGGTGGATGGCCGACTCTAGAAAGAGTCCTGCTAGCTCAAAACATCTTCCATTTTACAATTATTGAAGCTACTGTGCTCAAATTGTTTTATACCCTTGCCCTCGCCCTGATCTGTGCCTCACTACAATGTTTTAATGGAGGTCTACAGAGAGTTCCTTGAACTTCTTGGTTGTCTTTTGTCCTGACATGCCGTGTGAATTATGGGCCCTTACATAAGAGGGAGGTGATGTTTTACCAACATGCTAGAATTATATGAGCAAGAAACAAAATGATATAATCAAAGTGGACAATACTGTATAATATTATTTATCTTAACTTTCAGAAAGCATTTGATAAGGGGCCATGTGAGAGGTTGGGCATCAAATTAAAGGAATTGGGAGATCATGGTGTTGTTTGTAGAAGGGTGCAAAATTAGCTGAGACACAGGAAGCAGAGAGTGATTGTGTAAGGAACCCTATCAGGATTGGCTGATGTTAACAGTGTTGTGCCACTCGGGTCAGGACTGGGGCTGCCGTTATTCATAATACATATAAATGATTTGAATAGGAATATTAGTAAAAAGCTAGTTAAATTTACAGATGATTGTAAACTAGGTGGATTAGCAGATAATCTAGAATCCATTGAATCATTACAGAAGGACTTGGACAGCATACAGGCTGGGGCAGATTTGTGGCAGATGAAAATTTATTGTCAGGAAATATAAAGTATTACATATGGGAAATAAAAATGTTAGATGTGAAAATCGAGAGTACACCTTATGAGAAGGACCTAGGAGTCATAGTGTACTCAACACTACCAACTGCCAGCCAGTGTTCAGAAGCCATTAAAAAGGCTAACAGAACGTTAGGTTATATAACGCCTTGATGTGTGGAGTACAAGTCCAAGGAGGTTTTGATCAAGCTTTATAATGCCAATGTGACATTTCATCTGGAGTACCATGTACAATTTTGGTTTCTAGGCTATAAAAAGGACATAGTAGCATCAAAAAAAGTCAAGAGAAAAGTGATTAGGCTGATTTCAGAGCTACATGGAATGAATTATGAAGAAAGATTAAGAGAGCTGGGCCTTTTCAGTTTAAGCGAAAGAACCTTAACAGGAGACATGATTGAAGTGTTTAAAATTCTGAAGGGAATTAGTATCGTAAATCAAGACTGTTATTTGAAAATGCGTTCATCAAGGATATGGGGACACAGCTGGAAACTTGTTAAGGATTCATTTTGCACAAACATTAGGAACTTTTTCTTTGCAAAGAGAACCATAGACACATGGAATACACTACCAATTAGTGTGTAGAACAGTAGAACTTTTGGGAATTTCAAAACTAGACTTGGTGTTATTTTAGAAGAATTAAGTGGATAGCACTATTGGGCTTTTTTGGGCTGAATGGCCTGTTCTTATCTAGACTGTTCTAATGTTCTAAAGTATGCATTTTTGTGTCCAATTATATAATTCAGTCTGACACAGATGAACTCATATCATGTTCTAGACACATCTTGATGATAATTTAAGCAACCAAAATTTGGAGTGTCACAGCAATACTTATTAATTATACTTATATAATTAGATTAGATTAGATTACAAAAACTTCATTAATCCCACTGGGAAATTCAGAAATTACATAAAATATAAATGCAAGATGTATTTTTTTTTTATTTTTAATACATTTGCAAACCTTTCTGAAAACATGTTTTCACATTATGGGTTAATGAGTATATGTTGATGGGCAAAATGGCAAATTTAAATATTTAAAATTAGTAAAGTGTGCAGACAGTAAAAAGTCAAGTCAAGTTGGGGAGCATGCACTGGTACAGTGCGTTCCAGCACCCACTACACAATGAAACAACTCGGGATCCCGGTTTGCAACTCCCTAGGCAGACATGCGGTCCAGTCCCACCCTCTGGAAATGACCCTCTATCTGCCGCAGCCAGGTGTTATGTGGTCAAACCCTTGGCCTGGTGCAGCCACTTGGGTCCCCAACAATGAGAATCTTACGAGCCGGATCACCCTCGGGGAAATGCACCACATTGCCACAGTGCCGTAACTGAAGCTCCCTCGCAAAGCAGGTAATGTCATTCGGGACTCTATGAGCAACTGCTCATTCGACACAAAGTCAAACCAACAGTAACCAAGGATTTTCCGGAGAGACACAGTACCAAAGGAGTCCAGTCTTCTTCTCGGGTCACTGGATAGCATCCATGTCTCGCAACCATATAGCAAGACCAGAACTCTAAAGACTTTTGCATAGATATCGGGAGCGCCACACTGCTGATGGCTGTGCCCAAGAGGTCATTAAAGTCCTGGATCTTGGTTTTTATCTAGGACATTTGCAAGCCCAGACACTCAGACACATCACTCAGTTCCTCAAGAGCCCCAATCAGAGCCTCCATTGACTCCGCGAAGATCACAGCATTGTCAGCAAAGTCAAAATCCGTAAATCTTTCTTCATCAACAGATGCCCCACAGCCACTGGACCCCACAAACTTGCCCAACACCCAGTCCATACAAACATTGAGGTCCTGCCTCCACTCTGCACAGCACTCACAGTACCAGTGTACAGGCCGGCCATGAAATCCAGCAACCTCGACGGGATCCCACAAACCCTCAGGATGTCCCACAGGGCAACTCGATCAGCGTTTTGCGAAAATCGACAAAGGCTGCAAAGAAACTCTGCCGATATTCATGTTTGCACTCCATGAGAACCCTCAGTGCCAGAATGTAGTTGATGGTAGACTTCTTAGGTGTAAAACCAGACTGCTCCAGTCGCTGGTAGGTGCGCAAGTGATCATGGATTTTATTGAGGATGACCCTAGCAAGGACCTTACCCAGCACCGAGAGCAGTGTTATCCGCCTGTAGTTGCTGCAATCCAGGCGATCACCCTTCCCTTTCCAGATAGGGACGACAAGCCCTGTTTTCCAGTCAGTTGGGATGATGCCAGTCTCCCAAATGGAAGCAAAGATTGCTTGCAATGCCAGGAGGACAGCCTTACCGCCAGCCTGGAGAAGTTCACCCCGAATATTACAGATCCCTGCAGCCTTTCACCCCCTCAACTGGTTCAACACCTGTGCAATCTCAGTGAGATTGGGTGGTTCACAGATAATTGGAGGATCAGCCCCAAGAACCGTGGACCCAGAGATATCCAATGTCCTAGCCAGAGGATCAGCTTTGAACAACTGCTCAAAGTAGCCAGCCCAGTGGGTCACAATTGCAGTGTCATCCGTAAGCATTACGCACATCTGAATCTGTTCCTCAGAGAGCTGATGGAACGGTCCTTACAGATGACAGACAGTGAAGGGGACTAAATATTTTCTGAATCCACTATATTAAATATAAATTGTTAAAACAGTGTTCACAATCATTTATTGTACATGTTTTAATTCTTTTGGTAAAATCTCTGTATTTGTATCTTTTTCAAAAAAGAAAATATTAATTATTATTTGCATTCCATATTTTTTAGAAGTTAACCTGTTTTATTATTATTTCTATTATACATTAAGAAGACTCAATAAAATGTTAAATGTTATAGAGAAAGTATAGTTAAGTTCTGTTTAAGGGTATGTATAGATTTTCTTACTGAATAAACACAAATTAATTAAGTTTAAAGTTTGTTAATTTTTGCACTGGTATTCATATCTCTATCTGACATTCTAGATGTAATAATAATTTACCATTGTTATAAGCTGCTTTGTTCTTACAAATGCTTTTAATCAAGGAAAATTTTACTTTTGTGATCTGAAGCACCTTGTAATTTGTTTTCCCAACAGTGACGCCATTTTGTGTTTCTGGCCACTTTGATGTTGCTGGGCAGATAATGCAGAGAGACGAAAGCGTGCAGATATTGAGGAGTAGAGCCCTGAAATTATTTCTTGTAATTTGGAGAGACTGAAGCAAAATGTTAATGTGAACAAAACAAATAACAGAGAAGAGCTGCATTCTGGAGGTTCTTGGAAGGTCTGAAAGCATTAGATGGGTGCCATGCCACGACAAAGGTATAGAGATTCACAGTGAGTGGTTAATTGTGGAAGGAACTTTGCGAAAACCATATTGAAGAGGAATGTCATTTTCCTTCATTCTGAAGGCTAAATACACCATATTTGCACACTTCTTTGTCTCATGTCTGATGCCATATTGTTTACATTTACTATGTCTCTTGCCTGTCATGTGACACAAAAGTCACGTAAGCCATTCTGGCATCCCAGCTTTGAGATATTTTTAAAAAGATTCTTTTGCTTTGTGTTTAAAAATTTTTCATTACTGACATTTTTTTCCTCCTAGTTTACTTTAGACCATTCCTGCTGGTTTTTGACCTTGAATCTGTCTTTGTTGCATTTTTTTTTGACCACAGTATATACCTGTGTCGACTTGGCATTTTTCATCTCCTGGTTATAAAAATCTCATCTTGGTTTCATGGACAATTTCATATTAAGGATCAAGGTTGTTGTCAGAGAAAAATTAACATTAGTTGTGAACTAGGTGCTACTGTATCTTTGATTGAAATAGACAAAGAGATACTGGACAGTAATTTTCAATTACAGGCAAGCTGAGAGGGTGTGTCTCAACACTGGGGATTACATGAGCCTTCTTGGAGTTTAAAGGAAAGTTACCTGTGGTTGGATAGTAGTGTACATCTGTAAATTTTGATAGTTCCATAGAAACAAGCTCTCTACCTTGCAAATCCAGGGAAAACATTATTAATAGAGATGCTCCGATCATGTTTTTAAGGCCAATACCATTCACCAATTTCATGTTACTTGTTCAGCCAAATCTGATTCTGATTTTTTTTCTTTATCCCTTTAAAATACTTTTTACACTAATGTTCTGCATGACCAGACAGACATTTTATGTCCTATATGAAAGTGTATTTTTATAATTAAACTATAGACCACAGGTGTTAACTGTTTTTTAGTATTAACAAAATGAGTTTTTGTATGTGTATTGTTCAGCAACAGTAAAGTACTAAAATAAAAAAAATCACTAAAATACATACTTTAACTAATAAAATATGTGCAAAAATATTTATCCATAATACATATGCACAAAATAAAGTAAAAAACTTCTCATAATTACAAGCTGTCATATTTTTTTTTCTGTAATGCACCTATCTGAAAAAAAGGCTTCATTAAAAACAGTACTTTTCACCATTATATATGTATATATATATATATATATATATATATATATATATATACAGGTAAAATTCTGTTACAACAAATATCTTTACAACAAAATTTTCGTAAAATTTTAGAAATCTCGTTACTACGAAGTACATTCAGCAGATACTTTCATTACAACGAAGTGCCCAAAAGACCTTGAAATGCCTGAATGAATCATCTGCAGAGCAGCTAGTTCTGTTGCCGCAGCTCAGTTGTGCACAACGATCCCCAAACAGAAACATTGTATTTTTTTTTCTTTCTTCGAACTTTCCTCGTACTGTTTTTTTTTTTTTTTGCCGTGTTTGTTTTCGGTGGTTTTCAGCAATACCTTTTGCTTATTGCTTATCAACATTTGAAAAACATCCATTGGAATTTAATTCATTGTCACCCTCCTATAGAAATGGCAGACATGGAGAAAGAATACCAGTTCATATTAGAAAAAAAAAAACTTTACATTTTTTCAGCTCTTGATTGCGGCAAAAAGAAAAAAGACATTGCCGGTGAATTCAGAATTTCACCATTGATGCTGTCAACTTTCTTGAAAGACCAAGCAAAAAAAGAAGAAAAATCTCGGGTTGCAAACGTATGTGAACTGCTGCATTTGAAGACGTTGAAAAATAAGTTTTTATGTGGTTCAGTGATGCTCGTTCAAGAAACATTCCTATTAATGTGGCTCTCATTCAAGAAAATGTGAGGTTTGTAAACTCTCTTGGGACCTCCCCCAACTAGACAGCACGCCGAAGAGTGTCCCAAAGTCCGATCTCAGTGTCTAGGACTGTCTGTTGCCAGGGCAACAGCAGGCTCAAAGCTATGCTGCATCTCTCTGCTATGCTGCTTCTCAAGCAAACAGAAAAGATATCGATGGGTGATGCAAGGAACATTGTAAATGCAGTTAACAGGATTACTTGATCACTGATCTGGCCACGACCCTTCCTGACTGCTGTGTTTGTGTATAGCAGAGTGGCAGATTACGCTACAATAAATAAGTGTGCCGTTCCTGTTTCAAGCTGAAAAAAGCTGGTTTTGCTAAATTACTGAGACTCAGCTTCGAGTTTTGGGGTGCAAGACCGGGACTTATAGCACAACCCCAATCTTTTATGATTTGCTTCTGTGTCGATTCACTTCAGCGCTATGAGCCTGTTTTTGCCCAGCCCCAGCAACGTACAAACAATCTTCCACTGATGCTGCAATTGCACTTCAGGACGCACTTCTGCGTGTCGTTCCCGTTGGGTAGGGAGTGGGGGGCGAAGGTCTCAAAAGAGTTCAGAAACCTCACAATATGTAGAAGAAAAGGATGATTCAGCTCCTGATTGATAACTGTTCTGCCCACAACATGCTTCCTCATTTAGATAATGTTCGCGTTGAATTCCTCCCACCCAATTGCACAGCAGTGCTTCAGCCATTGGATTTGGGCATCATTCGCAACCTGAATTTGTATTATTGCAAGGAAATGCTGAGAAAAATTCTCGTCAGTATAACTTGTAGGCAGGAGGAGATTAAATTAACGCCTGGACGCAAGTTAAAGAAAGCACTATGGTAACAAATACAGAATCTCATTACAACAAAATTTTTGTTATAACAAAATATATTTTAGGACCCTGGGAGAGCGTTGTAACGGAATTTTACCTATATATATATATATATATATTATATACACTAATAAAAGGCAAAGCCCTCACTGACTGAGTGACTGATTGACTCACTGACTCATCACTAATTCTTCGACTAGAATGCTGAAATTTGACAGGCTCATTCCTTGAGGCTTACTTACAGAAGTTAGGCAGGTTTCATTTCGAAATTCTACGAGTAACGGTCATAACTGGAACCTACTTACATACATATATACGGCCATAGCCTGCAGCTTGGTCACCTTGTGAGGCAGAGTTGCGTCCCTCATTGTCATGCCTCCCACGTAATTGAGTGCCTGCCCATATAAAGCCGTCCGTCAATAGCAATCCAATAGACACGCTGCCGCTAAATATTCATGGGTGAAGGACTACGGTTATGCAAACGACGATGAGATAGTCAGGGATAGACTAGTGTTTGGCACAAACTCAGCGAAAGTGCGAGAGAAACTTTTAAGTGCCGGGTCTTAGCTAACATTGAATAAAGCCGTGGACATTGCAAGATCGCAAGAGATCTTGCACAGCTGAGAACCTTTGATGCATGTATTCCTAGCGGCTCACGTGGGCTGACTGTGAACGAAGTACGCAGAGAACAAGCAAGAGCTCCAAAGAGTGCTGAACAAAAAACGCATTTTACAATTGAGAAGGCAGCAAAAGAATATGAAGCGAGTGACGCATACAAGCATATTCATATCTGCGGCTAATGCGGAAACAAAGCACGGTGTAAACCTTAAGTTTAAATTAAGTTCATAGACACGCTACCGCTGGCATTTCTCATGCCTACAAGCGTGATGAATTTGTAACGATATTGCTTATGCAAATGAGATACAAGTTTAAGGAGAAGAAACTTTTAAGTGCTTGGGTATAAAATAATTGCGTGACTTTTGATCACTTTGTAACAGAGTTAAAATTGCTGGTGAAGGACTGTGCTTATGCAAATGAAGATGAAAGCAAGGTGTAAAGCTTAACTTTAAATTAAGTTCATAGACACGCTGCCGCTTGCATTTGTCATCCCTAAGACGAATACGATATTCGCGAGATAAAAGTTTAATGAGAGGACGCAGGGTATAAACAAGACTTTTGTAACGGAGTTAAAATTGCTGGTGAAGGACTGTGCTTATGGAAATGAAGATGAGATGGTCAGGGATAGAATTATCTTTGGCACAAACTCAGCAAAAGTGCGAGAGAAACTTTTTTACGTTCAGAAACACGCTGCCGTTTTGTGGACAAATGCACAACTTAATACTGGGAATGCCTGTTGAACATCTTATATGCACGAGTACCGATTTGGGTAGTGATCACTTCGATGAATGAAACCTGTTATCTTTACAACGGTTGACAACGAAGATGAGATGGTCAGGGATAGACTAGACAAACACAGAATGTAACTTGAACACAACACATCCTCCAAATACGAACCTGATTGAAACAAAAAATAATAATCAAATCCTTGATGACAGCAACACTCATAACAGTCACAAAACAGTTACATTGACAATCATATTACGTTATTTTTAAAATGTTTCCTTTTCTTTTTCATAACTTCTTTAACACACTACTTCTCCGCTACGAAGCGCGGGTATTTTGCTAGTATACTAATAAAAGGCAAAGCCCTCACTGACTGACTCACTCATCACTAATTCTCCAATTTCCCGTGTAGGTAGAAGGCTGAAATTTGGCAGGCTCATTCCTTACAGCTTACTTACAAAAGTTAAGCATGTTTCATTTCAAAATTCAACGCATAACGGTCATAATTGAATCCTACTTACGCACATATATAGATCCATAGCATGCAGCTCGGTCACCGTTTGAGGCGGCATTGTGTCCCCCATCACCATGCCTCCCACGTAATTGACTGTCTGCCCATATAAGGCCGTCCGTCACTCTGGTCTCTTCATTCCCTTCTTTGCTTTGCCAAGGTATTCACGTCTCCCTGCTGATAAATGCAGCCTTTCTATTTAATCCATGGCTTCTTTGCAGTTTTATTGTTCGTTTATTACGATGCAGTTATTGATGAAGGCAGTTGTATGCTTACAACACCTAACAGATGCTGAATGTCACTTCAACACAAGTTCTGTAAATATTAACGTAATTGAAACAAACCATGAAACTCAAACCGATTATGACAGCAGCAATCCAAGCTGTGAGAAAACAGTAAAAAGGAGACGTGTCAGATGCCGTGGTACATTTTGTGATGCAGCTAGATGGAAACAACTTTGTGACGCTGCCGCCAAATACTCGCAGAAAAATCCACAAGTTAATAGACACGCTGTCACTAAATACTCGCAGGCAAATCCACAAGTTCATAGAAACGCTGTCGCTAAATACTCGCAGGCAATTCCACAAATTCATAGACACGCTGCCGCTAAATATTCGCAGGCAAATCCACAAGTTAATACCGTGAATTCCTGTTAAACATCTTAGATTCACGAGTAGCGATTTGGGTAGTGAGATGTCTATCGAGGTGGTCACCATCGATCAAAGAACTGTCACTTACCGAGTGGTTTCCATGCCCGGAGATAACGCCTGCCTTTTACATTCTCTGTGTTACATATTGCACGGCCATATCAGGCTCAATCTTGATATCTGGAGGAACATTGTGTCTTGTGTATTGATTGACTGGGACAGGTTCAAGGTGTGGACTGATGACGGTACAGGAGGTAATTATACTACACAGGGGCACTATAAGAGTGAAATGCTTAAGCCCTTCACCTATGCTTCTGCATGTGAGTTGATGGCTGTCGCTGAAGTGTTCGGTTGTCACTTTCAAGTCTACCGAAATGTCCAAATATTTAACACCTTTGGAGAACTGCCAATGTCTCTTAAACATTTTAGATTCACAGGTGACGATTTGAGTAGTGGACACTTTGATGTTTATGAATGTTTCAACTCTCAAAAGCTGCATGCGAAGTTATCGATGAAGCCGGTTGTATGCTTACAATGCTTGACAGATGCTGAATGTCACTTCAACACAAGTCCTGCAAATACTGAAACAAACCATGAAACTCAAACCAATTATGACAGCAGCAATCCAAGCAGTGAGAAAACAGTAAAAAGGAGGCGTGTTAAACGTTGTGGTACATTTTCTGATGCAGCTAGACGAAAACAACTTTGAGACGCTGTCGCTAAATACTTGCAGAAAAATCCACAAGTTCATAGAGACGCTGTCGCTAAATTCTCGCAGGCAATTCCACAACTTAATATCGGGAATGCCTGTTAAACATCTTAGATTCACAAGTAGCGATTTGGGTAGTGAACACTTCGATGAATGTAACCTGTTATCTTTACAACGGTTGTCAAACACGGAATGTAACTTGAACACAACACGTCCTCCAAATACGAACCTGATTGAAAGAAATGATAATCAATTCCTTGATGACAGCAACACTTATAACAGTGACAAAACAATTACATTGACAATCATGTTACGTTATTTTTAAAATGTTTCCTTTTCTTTTTCATAACTTATTTAACACACAACTTCTCCACTGCAAAGCGCGGGTATTTTGCTAGTATATATACTTATATAAGTGCTCAAAAAAATTTAAGGAACACTTTGAAAACACATTAGATCTAAATGGGAAAAAAATCATGCTGGATATCTATACTGATATGGACTGGGTCATGTGTTAGGAAAGAAAGGATGACACATCATTTGATGGAAATTAAAATTATCAACCTACAGAGGGCTGAATTCAAAGACACCCCAAAAATCTAAGTAAAAAAATGATGTGGCAAAATAGTCAATTTTTTCTAAATTTCATTGCAGCCACTCAAAATCATACTCAATAGATTGTATGGCCCCCTCGTGCTTGCATGCAAGTCTGACAATGTCGGGGGTGTTGCATGCTCTTAATGAGACGATGGATGGTGTTATGGGGGATAACCAAGACCCAATGCACCAGTATAGGGTCTGACAATGGGTCTAAGGATTTCATCCCAATACCTAATGGCAGTCAAGGTGCCATTGTTTAGCCTGCAGTGGTTTGTGCGTCCCTCTGTAAACATGCCTCCCCAAACCATCACTGACCCACAACCAAACCGGTCATGCAGAACGATGTTACATGCAGCAGAACGTTCTCCATGGCATCTCCAGACCCTTTCATGTCTGTCACATGTGCTCAGGGTGAACCTGCTCTCATCTGTGAAAAGCACAGGGCACCAGTGGTGAACCTGCCATTTCTGGTAGTCTATGGCAAATGCCAATCGATCTCCACGTTGCTAGGGCAGTGAGCACAGGGTACACTAGAGAAAGTCGGGCCCTAAGGCCACCCTCATGAAGTCTGTTTTTGATTGTTTAGTCAGAGACATTCACACCAGTAGCCTGCTGGAGGTCATTTTGTAGGGCTCTGGCAGTGCTCATCCTGTTCCTCCTTGCCCAAAGGAGCAGATACGGGTCCTGCTGTTGAGTTAAGGACATCTACGACCCTGCCCAGCTCTCCTAGAGTAACTGCCTGTCTCCTGGAATCTCTTCCATGCCCTTGAGACTGTGCTGGGAAACACAGCAAACCTTCTGGCAATGGCACATTTTGATGTGCCATCCTAGAGAACTTGGACTACCTGTGCAACCACTGTAAGGTCCAGGTATCGCCTCATGCTACCAGTAGTGACAATGACCATAGCCAAATGCAAAACTAGTGAAAAAACAGTCAGAAAAGATGAGTAGGGAAAAATGTCAGTGGCCTCCACCTGTTAAACCATTCCTGTTTTGGGGTTCGTCTCAATGTTGTTAATTTCATTAAAACCAAAGCAGCTGAAACTGATTAACAACCCCCTCTGCTACTTAACTGACCAGATCATTATCCCAGACGTTTCACTGACTTGATGCTATATTTTGATTAAAAAGTGTCCTTTTAATTTTTTTCAGCTATATATATATATATATATAAATAGTGACAGTTTAGGGCTTTCTCGCCCCTTTCTACCCTTAGACCACACGTCAGACACCAGGTAAAAGTCCAATAATAATATTTATTATAATAATAAAGTGCACACAGCACGCTCCTCTCCACAATTCTCAATAAACAATAACCAATCCTCCAAACTCCCAGACGCTTAGCCACCCTGTCTCCCAACTCAGCAGCTCATCTGTCTGGGATCTCCCACAGTCCTTTATATTCCTTGACCCGGAAGTGTTTCTGAGCCCTCAGTCCATGTGATTATCCAACACTTCTGGGTCGGGTAATTTTCTCTTTTTCTTCAGCCCGGAAATATATAATTTCTTCCATTTCCACAATCATGAATTACTTCCAGGCTATAAGGAAAGTATAAGTTCCTGGGCCTCCCTGCAGCGTCCTCCGGTGGCCACCATGGTATCCAGCAAGGCTGTGGTGAAAAACTCCGGGTTCCATGATGCCCTGATGGAATTCGGGGCCCTTTCATGTTGCAGGGATAGCTCCATCTGGCCGTTTGGGGTTGTTGGCCGGGATACACGGCCGGCAATCCTTCACAATATATATATATATATATATATATATATATATATATATATATATATATATATATATATATATATATATATATATATATATATATACATATATATACATTTTGTAAGAAAGAAAGAAACAGAAACAATCATAAAGGTCTGGGGTTTTCCGGCCCCATATACTGTAGGATGTAGGATTCTCCACAGGTCAGTGTTTGCATACAGCGTTACAACAGACAGTTTGGTAATGGTGGAAGGGAGCATTTTATGGGGTGGGACCGGAAGCAGACAGATGGAATGCTGGGAAGGATCCGAGGTGATGTATGGGAGTCATGACATCATCAGAGGTGGACCAGAGGGAAGAAATGAATGAGGAAGTGGTGGCGCGTGGTTAGGGAATCCGGGTATTTTCATGCTGGCGTTGCTTCGTTCTTTGTTCACCTTTTCCCTCTGGAACGATATATATTTACGTGGCTCCTTATGCGCGCGTGCGTGACAATATATACATACACACACACAATCAGTTAATTGATATTGGCAATTAAATGCTTGTTAAATGTAAATATACAGTACATGCAATTATATGTTTTAATCATTTTAGATCATTAATTGCATTACAGCGTTTTGCTGTTAAAATATGTATTTACTATATTTAAACAACTGTGTTTTTTTCTTGTATATCAACTAGACATTCTTAACTCTTGAGGTGTAATTATAAAATATGGATTACCATTTTAATTATGTAGTGTTTGTTTCTGACCAAAACTTATGTTGTATGACAGACAGCAACAACTAATAAACACAGTGCAAATCTTAAAAAAAAACACTTATTTACTAAGTAGCTATTTCAAATTCATCTTTATCTTTTCTTTGTCCAATTAAAGGTGTAAGCTGCTGCATTTTGAACAAGTACACTTTCCAAACTCAACTGGTGTCAATTTTAATTTAAAGGACAAAATAAAGGTCTGAATTCCTTAAAGCAGAGTTTCTTGCCATTTGTCTAGCTGCATAGGACAACTTCATAGATTACTTTTTTTCAGTTTATTACTACATTTTCTTTAAAGTAAAGGCTAATATACCAATTACCTCTCATCAACTGATGAAACAAGCTTTAATTCGCTGCTCTTTGTTTACACTGCAGAACGTTTGCTGCTAAAGAAAAAAAGAAAGGCTCAACTACTGTAATACCTTTCATAAAGGAACACTACAAGTAAATTACCCTAAAGCCTATAAAAGCAGGGGCTGAAAATATTTTTTTTTTGTGACTGACCTTTTTAACAATCATAAATCAAGTCTTTTTTAGTGAAAATCGGCTGATTTCGATTGGCAGCCAATCAATCGGAGCATCCCTAATTATTAACATGGTGAATTGGAGATTCTCAAAACCCACAGTGTTTCACTGAAAACAAATACATGATCAGATGAACCTAATGCTTTAAAGAAAATCATTTAACAATCTGTTACTATGCAGTGAAATAATCCAATTACAAAAGGGAGTGCAATTTTTTTTTGTTAATGAAAGTAAAAAAAGAAAAGCTTTTTGTGTTTAAGTGTCCCTATCTCAGCTGGACTTTATGATTAGCAAGAAACAACTTGTGGTCAATTGTTTTAATTTGCCATTTTATTGAATTGCCCAACTTATTCACTTGCATTTATTTTGGAAATATTATGCCATTTTCATTATATCGACAGTGTAGGCAGGCAAGAAATGTTCAGAGTTTACAATGTACTTTTTGGTGCTGCAGTAAATGAGTTAGACTGTATGATACTGCAAAATATATTCAGTACCCCATGAGAACTGGATCATTTTTATAAGTGTTGAAAATTGAGATACACTACAATGGGTCTCTTCAGCTTGCCGAAAAATCAGATTTCAAAGACAGAGGAAAGTAAAAATGAAAGTAATATGTAATACATCGGCAACCTTAAAATCCAGACTTAACAATGGTGCAGTAATTGCCTTATTTTAAAAGCCACGTACCAATTGAAAAGGCTCACTAGACTGTCTGCTTCCCATGGTGTAGGAAACACAGTCTCTGTGACAACAGTTTTAAGAGTTCCAGCCCCATGAAAATGATTTGCGTAGTTTTAATCAACCACTTTCAGTTGTGTGTCTTTTAGGTTTCATGGAGAGTTTTTTCCCAGGCTTGTATTTGTTTCTGTTTTACTGCTGTTTTTGTTATTTTTTTTAAATATTTATTTTGTGTTGTATATTTTTTATTATTTGTGGTCTATATCCTTAAATGTGTAGCCATTTCTTTTATTTTGTGAGTGAACTCCTATAGGTGAAAGAAAGAAAGAAAGAAAGAAAGAAAGAAAGAAAGAAAGAAAGAAAGAAAGAAAGAAAGAAAACTATTCCCACTGATGAAAGAAGCCCTCAACTTTTTTTTGGTAGAAATGCTAACCCAGTTCTTCTTGAATACAGGCATTCATAAAGGTGTTTATCCAGTTTTACAAATCTCACTATGGGAAGATATGTTTGTCAAACCTTAAATGTTCACAATACAACTGTTATTGACCATGTCCATACCTGCCACAATCCTAGCTGCAAAAGTAACAACATATTTTTAAATAGTTAATTCATAAAGTCTAAGACAACTGACATGGAAAAAACATTACAAGGAGATAACAAAGATGTGAGATATTTTAAGGTACAGTACATATTTCAGGGTATTTCATGTTAATTTGGGATGCAGAAACATGCTCCAGTCAATAAGTTAACAGAAGATCTGTATTATTTCAGGACATAAAACTATGGATATGTAAACATTCTAAAAATAAACATATTATGACTGCTAGGACGCACTCCATATACCAAGTTTCAAGACACTAAAATAATATTTTGAAACCAGACATACCATCAATGGTTTGTCATAGTAAGGCTGGTTGATGTGTAATTGGGTGTAGGGTGTAATTGGAAGCAGCAGCCGCCTTGCTGCCTTCATGACCTGTTTGGATGATGTTATATTCTCTTAGGTTCAAGCTACTTTCCTAGGGTATGTTTCTGTGTACAAACTTTAATTGCCTTCTTGCAATGAAAAAAGGGCAATACCTTTGGTATTTGGCAAGCTCAACATTTTTAGTGGACCTCCAGTGGCACTGGTGTGACTGGCAAGACAAGATGAAACACACTGCAACAAGATAAAAAGGATTTTGCTTCACCTGTAATTTCAACAAAATAAGCATAGGCAATAGCTATGCCTTTTCAATTTTAAAATCACATTTAACCCAAACCACCACCAGTATGCTTGTACCAAAAGTGATAATTTCAATGATAATGTAGCAAGTGAAAGCCTAACAGCATACTGTACACAGGTCAATTTTAACTAATTATTTTAGAATCAGTACTGGTGCCAGAGAAAAATCTGTAGTGGGCATCTGAAATTCTGAAGAGAGCTGTGATTTGCTTAAAAATGGAGCCATTGGAACTAACCAAGAGAATCTTCTTTCACTTTTAGTCCCAATATTTTGCTGTATTCTTTCTGGGGCTGACGCGACACTAGAAGAATAGATGGATTGAATAATTAAACATGTACTACAAAGATATTTCAATGTTTCTTAAAAGTTTTGAAGAATCGTCGTTGTAAGCTTACAGATGGCTTAACATCTATTACAGAGCTGATTGTGTGGCTATTGGGTATTTGGAGAAAGAAAAGTAAGGACAGGAATTGGAGGTTAGTACGTTTGAAAGAGACAGTACTGCTACAAAAATTTCATCGAAGGTCACACACAATCACGCACTGTGTTCCCCTGTTTAATGACATGCTTTAACTCCTATCATCATGAAAAAGATAACACGTATACATCTCAGTATTTTAAATATTCAGAGAGCTGTAATATCACAGATGTAATGGATTATGTGTCCAGTCGGAGAAAGAGAAAGCGGAAGCACGTAGTGATTCACACACATAGAGCAAAAGATCAAATACAAAACAAAGCATTTAACGTGCTACTTTAGTTACGATGGGATTTGAGAAACTAGCAAATTAAATGATTTTAAGATAAAGTTTATGATGTTCTACTTTAATGACAAAATAAACTACGTGATTAAAGTGGAAATTTCGAGATTGAAGTTAACATTTCGTACTTTTTTCCTACTGTGTGCCTTTCTTTTTCTCTGTACCCTAATAAGCTTTCATATGACACTCAGATGGTGGGCTTCATCTCGCCTTTTCATGGCGACTTTGATATGTGACAACTTCTTTTTTATGTCGGCACTGTGTGACTTTGTGAACTTGAGCTTTCAAGTTTCTCCAACATGCTTTGTCACTCGATCAACTTCCTTTTGTTGATTATACTACTGTTTAAACCAACAAATAGTACATTTTTCATTGCCTCCACTTGGTATTCGCTGAAATTCTTATATTTTCCCTTTTGCTTTTGCTATTGCCTTTTCACAGAATGCTGAGGTTAAGGGCTATTTATATTGATTTGCATATTCAAAGAGGCGTAATTCTGGGAGGAGATGGGGTGGGACAGAAGGCGCATGCACGTGCGTTACTTTTCACGCTGATTGGGATTTATAGAGCGGAAAAACGCAGAAGTGGGCGAATGCACAGATTTATGCATCTGGATTTTTCTGTGTGTAAGCACATTTCGGCTTTTGTGCTTACGTCATGTTATAGTGTGAATTCTATGCACGGCGTTATGCATGAGGCCCCAGGTCTGCTTTCAGCAATACATGATCAAGAATGTTGAATTGAATCAAATCTTTCATTAGAAATTAGACAGATCATGATGTTGTCTGGAGGAATATAATGCAAAATGAAACTGAAGCTTCCTTTGAAGTTTTAAAAGTTATTCTTAAAACTGTTCTCCATACTGTCAAATGTACTCAAACTGTTTACCTGAGCATCCTGTCATCCTTAATTTCCTGCTGAATATGATTTGTGTCGCTCTTCAGCTTGATTTATAGCTTACTTATTTTGTCTGGGATGTTTTTATGTGTTTTTTTCAGTTGATGCTCTGAATAATCTCACAGGATGGTTTTTTTTGAGGAGTCCTCACCACTAGTTTCACTTTCATCACACCTCAAATTGTGACCTTCTATGCTACTGAATGTGAGCCACACTGATGAGGTATCACAACCTTCCTCAGACCTTAAATGCTTTAATTTAGGGTGCTCTTACTCTTTCACGGCTTGTTATCTTAGAGGCATATTTTGCCCTGATCCTTGAGGATACCTGCATGGCATTATAACATAAACATATCATTAATTAGAATGCATTTACAACATATTTATATAGAACATTTTCAGTCCATCTCAAGCATCCATGCCTGACAGCAGATGAGACCAAAGCAAGTCATCTTTCACATAAAGTAATCTCTGTATCCACCTTTTTATTTTAGTAGATTAGTCAGTGTTGGTAACATCAACCGCGTTCTTGAATACACTGAATATTATGGGGAGTTCATGGGATAATTTTGTTGTGCAAAATGAAACTGAAAATAACCTATGGTCACCAAAAAAAGATAAGAAATGATTATTAGTGCAAAAAAGAGAAACAAACCTTTAGAAGACATCTACAACATATCACTGGTAGCTACAAACAATAAACATAACATAATGTAAAATTAGAAAGAGAGAAGTACAGTTAAATAAATAAATGTGCTAACCCCACAAAGTTTAGGTGAGTAATGCTTAAACTGTATCACAGGCAACTAACAGAAAGGATTGTGAGTGACAGTTTTGAAATACGTTTTAGCAAGGACAGCAAGAATCAATGAGGATGGGCAATTCTGTTTTACTAATATGCTGAATTTCTAAGTAAAAGCAATAAAACCATTTAATATAGTTGTATAGTGAATAATAATTTTTACCTTGACTTTCAAAAAAATGCAATGAAAAGAGATGCTTTTAAAAAAAATCAATAAATAAAGGCATGGATTCACAGCATTTGTCCAGTTGTCCTAAAGAAAATGACTATGATGTACAGTTTTTTGCTTAATAAAGTGATCCTATAAGTCTGGTAAAATGGTAATTAGTTTTAAATTAAATATTTAGATAAAAAGTATGACACAATAGATAGTGTAGCTTTGTCAGAGATGCAGAATTCTGTGTTCATAACTTATCTGGCTCACAATTTCTGCCGTGTTTGATCTTTCCCAATGTGTCTATGTAGGTTTTCTTAGAATACACTAATTTCTTCCAACGGTTTAAAAACATGGAGTTACTATTTATGTCAAGATTACCCAATATGTGTGCGCCAATTGCGCCTTAAGATGGACTGTGCAGGGTGGTGCTTGCCTTGTACCTGATAATGAATACAATGGAAGGATGGATGATGGTGAATTAAGCTTCAGCTTCCTGCAACCCTGTACTGGCATAAGTTTTTTCAGAAAATGAATCAATGAGAGAGTTCAGATATAAAACTTCAGCGTTAGCATTAATGTGAACATTTTCATTTATTTTTGATGGTTGAAAAATCATATAAAAAGCAGATATGTGGCTTGCCTGTTTTTGACAAAAGCTTGGAGAATTTACTAATCATGCACCACTAAATACATTTCTGAGACATTAGAGCCACGGGGTTTAATTGTTTCCTCTAATTCTCCTCCCTCCCTCCTTTCCAGGTTTTTCCGTTTTCTGCGTGGCTTGACTAATTAAACCCATGTGTTGACAATAACAGAAGGGAAATAAAACCCTTCACCTAAACTAATGCAATTAAGCTTCAGAACGGTTTTCCCCGACTCTGACCGTTATTTTCATCTGCATTATTCACAAGCAAACATCAATTGTCAAAGGCTGCAACGGCAGCACTGTTTAAAAAGTGTGGCTTGTAAACTAACTACAACAATTTCATGACTAAACCCAAATTCAAAGGTGTGTTCATAGTGTAGAATCTATGTTCCATGAACTCTCAATTTTATTACTTCATTATTTTCGTTCCCTGCAATTCTCATTTTCATTTGCAGAGGTTCAGCATTGGCATAATGACTTCTATAAAAATGTTGCTTTAAAGGGTTTGCATATCATCCCATTTTCTCTTCAACCCTTCAGCAACCATATGGCAGGTAATCAGGTCTGCAATCACTGGGTCCATATTATGTAGAGCATGATTTCAGCATTATGCTATTACCCATCTGTTTCTGTAGAAAAAGACATGAACCCTTGTATAAAAGGTCAGTGGTTTCATTGCACACAGTATTCCAGAAATACATCTATGTTCACTCGAGATCACTTTTGTGATTTACTTTAGACTGCAGGCCAGATTTTTTTTTTTTTAAAGAAACGCTGACAATGAGCTCAATTTTATCTCTCTGACTGCTTTTAAATATTATCTGTAACTACGATGCTACTTGCATTTTTCTTTTTCCACTATGTCTTCAACACACAAAATAACAGCATTCTTGCAAGCTGCTACATGGCAGATTCCTTTCCTGGCAATGGCTGCAGACTACAAAAGCACTTTGTGCATTTAAATCTATATTTTAAAATGATCAGTGACATACGTGTAAGTGCTCAGCCCCTGGTACAAAACTAGAATTCTTTATCAGAATGTTCTTATGCGACAGGCACATGCAGTGCAATCACTTCAGTTATTAATGAAAATCATAAGTGTTCAAGGCATAACTAGGTGAAAATTACAGGCTGCCAACCATCAATTACAGAATGAACATTATTCCAGGGCTGAAAGGATAACATAAATACCAATCAAAGTTGGCAAGACATGTTAATACAACTTGGCCTATGGTTTCATTTGTTACCTGTAAGTACCCTGCATGTCACAGTGCCAAAGTAAACACTGCTAATGCTTTAAAATTTGTACACTCCTCACTAAAGCAGCATTACCATAACTTCCATTGCTTTTATTGTCCAAGCACAGTAATTTCTATGTATTATTTGTGTGAAACTTAAATGTTTGGAGAAGCCATAAGCTGTCTACCAATTATCTACTGCAAGGATGAAGGCAACATTTATCTTTTCAAGTACTTGACTGAATTGCGTTATTCACAGACAGTCTTTTAAATCTTTCAAAAACTCAGTTCGCTGCATTTTCCAGCATTTCAACAGTGTGTGCATTATGCATGGATTATACTTTAATTAATACTTTCACACAAGTAGTTCTTCTTAGTGTATTGAAGTGTCCTGTCAAAGTTATCCTCCTTTTTCAAGTGCATTTTTTATATTAGCTTCAATCTGAAACTGATTTAATAAAAGCCTCAGAAGTGTTTACTTGAAAAGTAGTAACAGTATTTTTTTCAAAGGGAGTAATGGTATGTTAGCGAACAGTGTTACTAAGAGGTATGGACATCAATAGCAGAATATTTTAATTCCAGTACCTGCCTGAAAAAGAAACAACTTATCTGAGTATCTAGAGCAGTTTTATTTTTAAAGAAGGACATTGGTTGCACTAATAAATGATAGCACTTTTGTCATTCTACATATACTACATCATGCATCTCTGTGAGAATGGCTAGATATGCTGTTTTAATACAGTTCATTGTGTTATTTCTTTCCCATACTGTATATTGTAATTGTTAAACACAAGATGTCTTCCATCTTGCTAACTAAATGTATTTATTGTGCTCTCTCTGGGAAGTGGTCATGCCAGAACTGTTACTGAGCATGGAACTTGGAGTTTTGTGTAGTGATTAGAGGCAAACACATTGTCTCACAGAAAGTCCTTTTATCCTGAACCATGTAATTAAAATTATAGGTCACAGGGTCATTATTGTCACGTGTAATAAGTATACTGATATTCTTACTTGCATGCTGGAAATTAAAGCAATTACTTCACCCAAATGTAAAGGAACCAGCCCCAAAAATGGTTTGATGCCCATTAAAAGCTTTCTTCTTTTTTAAAGTACAGGTAGTCCCCAGGTTACGTACAAGATAGGAACTATAGGTTTGTACTTAAGTTGAATTTGTATGTAAGTCGGAACAGATACATAAATTTAATAAATGTGATTGTTGACCGACTGTAACCAAGTGCTCTGCCAATGAATGATGGAGTTTCACACCTCTCTGACCTTTTTATTATTTCTACTTTATTTTCAATGTTGATGGTTTTTCTCTTCTTTACTGTATCACCAGCACTTGCATCAGATTTGTGTTTCAGAGACATTCTTGAATGGTGAAGACAAAAGATTAAGATGAGCTCTTCTGCACAGCACTGTACACACTATCACAGCAGGAGAGCACCAGTCGTCAACACGACAAGAGACAAGAGACAACTTCCTGCTATGTAAGTAACAGTGCAAGCAGGCTTGCTATTGAGAATGAATGGGCGTTTCATCACCAGCCCACCTCACAGTCACCACCACTGCAGTATGCTGCCTGCAGCGTCTGCCCACCGAGAATGAACACAGTGCGGCTAAAGGCGGATAATGAATCACCTCCATTCAATAGGCAGCCATCCAATGCACACTACAATGCTAACCCCCACTGCCCCATTCACCCTCAATGGCTTCCATTCAGTCACAACCGGGTCACCGCTTGCAGCATTACCAGCTGCTCTCAGAGAACGAACAGGGCAGCTGTGTGTGGTGAGCGGCAGTGAAACCGTTTGCCGCTGGGAGCCGCCCAAGGGACACTGCACTGCGCGAGCAGAGAAATCGCCCCCCCTCTAGCCTCCATCCAGCCACCGCTTGCAGCATTACTAGCCACCCACTGAGAACGAACGGGGCAGCCGTGTGTGGTGGGCAGGCAGTGAAACTGCTTCCTGCCGGGAGCCACCCAAGGGACACTACACTGCTTGCAGCGAAATCGCCCCCCTCCAGCCACTGCTCGCAGCGTCCCCAGGCCAAAGATGACGGAGTGACAGTTACTGAGGCCCATGCATCGCAGCTGCGGCCCGTTCATATGTCATAGTTCGGATGTCCGTAACCTGGGGACTACCTGTATTTCAGCGTACTTCATACATTACTATAGGATTTTCATGTTAAATGCAAAATAGTTGATAAGGTCATTCTTTAGTTTCAGTTGTTTCCAGTGCAGTGCAAATTGACGGCCATGTACAAAGGCAAAAAAGTTCAATGTGTTATACAGTGTTGTCAGATCACATGTGTCATGTGCCTAACACAAAAGGTACCAACTAAACTTTTAGGTTCTTTTCTTAATGGAGGAGGCAGGAAGAAGTGTGAGTTTCCTGGATAAAAACCAAGAGCCAGGCCTTTAATGACCTCTTGGAAACAGCCATTGGCAGCATATCTGTCTTTGCAGAGAATATTAACCTTGTTGAGAGGTTTACTTACCTTGGCAGTGACATTCATGTTTCTGGTGACTCGGCCTATGAAGTCAGTAGACAGATTGGGAGAAAATGATGGGTCATGAGGTTACTGGAAAGGGGTGTGTGGCACTCCCGATATCTTTGAAAAAGGATGAAGGTCCAAGTGTTTAGAGTTCTGGTGCTTCCTGTTTTGTTATATAGTTGCAAAACATGGATGCTATCCAGTGACCTGAGACAAAGACTGGACTCCTTTGGTACTCTGTCTTATCTGAGAATCCTTGGGTACCACTGGTTTGACTTTGTGTAGAGCAAGTGGTTGCTCACAGAGTCCCAAATGAGGCACATTAGCTGCATTGTGAGGAAGCATCAGTTATGGCACTACAGCAATGTGGCACGATTCCCTGAGGGTGATCTTGCTAGTAATATCCTCATTATTGAAGACCCAAGCAGCTGCACCTGACCATGGGAATACCTACTTAACAACAGGCTGCGGCACATAGATGGTCATTTCCAGGGGGTGGGACTGGGCCGTGTGTCTACCTGATGGGGTGCCAACCAGGATCCTAAGCTGTTTCGTCAGGTGGAGGGTGCAGCAACTAGCTGTACTAGTGCATGCTCCCCAACCTGACCTGCTAGGAAGAAACATTAAACACAACTAAGCAACTGTTAGTTGTAACATTTTATCTATATCCCACTCGTTATTGTACCCCATGTATTCAACCCTAGGGAAGTCTATCAGCAGGCTGCTCACTGACTGGGACTGTGTTTTATTTTCACTCTTTTACTTCAACCCATTTGACCACCGATAGTGCCCTTTTGAGCCCTTAAGGGACCATAGTTGGACAAGGAATGATTAATCGGAATACTCGACTTAGAAGTAACAATTAGAGAAAGAGAAAAGAGGAGAGTTGCTACCTTTTATTAGACTTTTTATAATAATTATCATTTTTTTATTTCCTAGGCTTTGATACTGACTAAACAAAGTCTAATACTGTGTACCGGCCTTTGTGTACAAAATGTATGTAAGGTAGTAAAATTCACTGAAACCAAAACTAGGTCCCTTTGACCAGACGGCATCTGTGACAGAATCATCAATGATTGTATTGAATACCTCTGTGTTACGGTATGATGACTGCTTTAGTGCTCAAGGAACCAAAACCAGTGCCCCCCTATAATGAAAAACATTATCTATCACCCTCAGCCTTGCAAAAAGCAAGCTTTATTCATTCAGCTGTCATAAGTTGATGTAATACATCATTACACCATAAACGTCAAAACAGTTATGAAAACCCAAACCAGCCTATCACTTATATGATTTCTGTGTGATTTCAGAAAACCTTTCTGTAATAAAATGAAAGCATGGCATCAAGTAACTAAAATTCAATGACTGTCTTTATGAAATAATTTAAATTAGAATACTTACTAATTTACATAATTGTATGAAAAGACTAGAAAGAAAGCAAACATTTCTCTTTACAGTTAGGTGTTTTTGTAAGACACCTTTTAATGTAATGGTCTCTTTGCTTCCCACTATCACCTACAACAAACTAATTTACATAATATTAGCAATCACCACTAAGCACTCCCTTTACATTTCATTCTATATACAATAACCCAGTCTGCTGTCATCTTGTATATAGAGTAATAGCGGGGAGGGTAGAATAATGAGAAATTAATGGTATTTTTTGATGTCATCTCACAGTAAACAGTATATCTGATTTTTCCTTGAATGCTCAAATTTAAATAAATAAATGCATCATTTCTTTGCTCAATTTAAAATGCTAAGTAAATATGGTCTTCTTTGGCAGAATTTGCTGGGGTAGAACTGTAGCTGTACATCAGCATTATAGTTGTACATGGGTCCCATTTTCGAGACCACATTCGACCTGTACTTGCAACAATAAAACCACATTTGAACTGCACCCTGCTAATATATGCTAACTCATTCTATAACCTGAACTGACACATTGATTTAAGACCTTTGACCCAAACTACACCCACACACTATTAGCCATTTTTAAATGTGAAAGTAATACAGTTTCAAATGTGCTGCAAGTTAGCTATCCACGTCATGTAAGAGGGTGAGTATTAAGACAATATAGTGCTCCTCTGCCTCTATAATATGAAGGAAATCATGGTGGCATTCCAAGTTATGTGAATCTCTTACTTCAAAAAGCATGCTTTATGTTGCCAAATAATAGTAAAATGGTGCAAGCTTAACATGCACAGAGGGGCCTTTGCATAAAATTCTCTTACATGCATATACAACACTATTAAGCCACTTTAAAATTTCAAACAAATGTAAATGTACATGTAAAAGCAATCCTAGTTACATATATGTGAGTTTTTTAATAAAATAAACCTTTTAGTAACCCTTGTTGCAGGCTAGAGTCATTACTAGGTTCCATAGAGACAATCTATACTAATAAAAGGCAAAGCCCTCACTGACTCACTCACTCACTCACTGACTCACTCACTGACTGACTCACTGACTCATCACTAATTCTCCCGTGTAGGTAGAAGGCTGAAATTAGGCAGGCTCATTCCTTACAGCTTACTTAAAAAAGTTGGGCAGGTTTCATTTTGAAATTCTACACGTAATGGTCATAACTGGAACCTATTTTTTCGGCAATATACTATAATAGACCTCTGCTCGATGCCCGTGGGAGGCGGAGTCCCACGTAATTTAGTGCCTGCCCATATAAGGCCGTCCATCAGCAGCAATCCAATAGAAACACTGCCGCTAAATATTCACGGGTGAAGGACTGTGCTTATGCAGAGGAAGATGAGATGGTCAGGGTGGTGTTTGGCACAAACTCGGCAAAACTGCAAGAGAAACTTTTAAGTGCCGGGTCTTAGCTAACATTAAATACAGCCGAGGACATCGCACGAGATGGCACCAGCACAGCTGGGAACCTTCGATGCATGTACACCGAGTGGCTCACGTGAAATGATGCAGTGCACAGACAAAAAGCAACAGTTCCAAAGAGTGCTGAACAAAACCCAAATTACACAATTGGGAAGGCAGCAAAAAATATGAAGCGTGTGATACATACAAGCATATTCATAAGTGCAGCTACTGCGGAAACAAATCACACGGTGGAAAAAGTCAATGTCCCGCTAAAGGAACACAGTGTAAAAAAAAAACCTGTGCATGCAGTGTGTCACGTCTCAGATAAAGAGGAAGACGAGCTGTTTATTGATGCAGTAAGAAATGAATCGATGAATGAAACCTGTTATCTTTACATCGATTGACAAACAAGGAATGTAACTTGAACACATCCTACAAATACAAACCTGATTGAAAGAAATAATGATAATCAAATCCTTGATGATAGCAACACTCCTAACACTCACAAAACAATTACTGTATATTGACACTCATGTTACGTTATTTTTAAAATGTTCCCTTTTCTTTTTCATAACTTCTTTAACACACTACTTCTCCGCTGCGAAGCGCGGGTATACGAGGTGTGGCAGAAAAGTAATGAGACTGATTTTTTATTTACCAAAGTTTTATTTTTTCAAACATCAATGTTATCCCCTTCAAAGTAGTTCCCTTGGGCAGCTACACACCGATGGAGACTTTGTTCCCACTGTTGGTAGCAGCGCTGGAAGTCTTCAACCGGTATGGTCTTCAGCATGTCCGTTACACTCTTTTGGATGTTTTCTAAAGTCCCGAAATGACGTCCTTTGAGGACATTTTTCAGTTTAGGAAAAAGGAAAAAGTCACACGGACTGAGGTCAGGTGAATAAGGGGGCTGGGGAACCACAGGAATGCCTTTTGAGGTCAAAAATTCTGTTATGGAGAGGGCAGTTTTTCAGCACCATTTTGGCACAGACCTTTCGCATGTGCAAATGTTCAGTCAAAATATGATGAACGGTAAATCTGTTCAAATTTAATTGTTTACTCAACATTCTTAATGTTAAACGATGGTCTGATCTCACAAGAGTGTTCACACGTTCGATGTTTTCATTGGTTTTTGAAGTTGAAGTCCTCCCTGAACGGTGTTCATCTTCAACGTGTTTTTTGCCTTCCAAAAATGATTTGTGCCAGCGAAAAACTTGAGCTCGGGATAAAGAATGGTCCCCATAGACCTGTTTTAACTTTTTAAACGTCACACTTGCCGTTTAATGGCACAACGTTGCTCCAAATTCCGCTGTTCCATTTTTCGTGACGCACAACCAAAAACACAACTTCATTAATAGCAGTCACAAAAATCACGTAGTTAACGGAAGGAGTTGAAACTCGCACTGAGCTATGGGAGGGTACTGATACACGTGCTCTATCAAGGACAACAGCGCAGCATTGCCAGATCACTTGCAGTGTTGCCAGTCTCATTACTTTTCTGCCACACCTCTCATATGTATATATATATACCCTGATCTACATACGCTCAAATAGATAAACCACTCACCGTGGCGCAATGGTAGAGACTTCGCCTCTAGCGCCCAGGTTCAATTCCCGAGAGGGGGTGCACTGAGTATGTACGCGCGCTTCCCTATTCATTTTACCTTCGCATCCCCTTGGTTTGAGACGTATGAAAAAATATGCGGTTAACGCAGAAAGACAGATCACCAATTGAAGCTTTATGAATAATGGATACTTTATTCGCCATTAATAATTGTTTTGGTAAAGCAATACTCAGTGTATTCATTAGATGAACGGTAAAAAAGTAAGAGCGAGGGGAGGGTGACTTATTGAGGCACGCAGGCAAAACCACAATAGCACGCGGGCTCGATGTACTGTAGTGCGTCAACTCGATCTGAATTGCGCATCACATTCGAAAAAATATATCTTTTCAAGTTCTATTTAGTCCATATGTGTCAAACTCAAGGCCCTTGGGCCACATCCGGCCCGGCGTGTAATTATATCCAGCCCGCGAGATCATTTTATATACTGTATTATTGTTATTAATGGCCCGGGGATATGAACTACAGATCCCATAATGCAGCGCTTCAGCTGCCTTGCCGAACACTTACCGCGTTAATCAAGTCTAGCTTATGATGCTGCAAGTTATTGCGAAGCTAGCCCACACGATGCCGAAGAGAAAAGTTGATTCTGAAAATAGAGCCTTTAAAAACCGATGGGAGGCTGAGTATATGTTTACTGACATTGCCGGTAAACTCGTGTGTCTCATTTGTGGAGCTAATGTGGCTGTAATTACAGAATTTAATCTAAGACGGCACTATGAGACAAAACATCAGGATAACCTGAAAGACCTGAATGCAATGCAGAAGATACAGAAAGCAGAAGAGTTAAAGAAGAATCTGACACTTCAGCAGACGTTTTACCGTGCAAAATCACAAAGTGATTTCAAGTGAAGCTGCTTTTATGGGAGACAAAATGCACCAGTGCAACTTGCCCCCTTTCCCTGTTGCCAAGTAATGTTGAACCAAGTCGGCACAACGGTGTTCCCAAATACGCACTTTGCTGATAAACTGAGCGCACTGCGCACTGAGTTCGCACGGCGCTTTGGTGACTTTGAAGAACAAAAAAATTTTGAGTTGTTTCGCAGCCCATTTGCTGTCGATGTGGAAACTGCACCTGTGCAGATTCAGATGGAGGTGATTGAGCTGCAGTGTAATGGCACACTGAAGGCAAAGTACGATACTGCAGGGCCCGCACAGTTTATTCACTCCATTCCTGCAGAAATGCTCCAGCTCCGTCTACATGCAGCTCAAACCTCGTGTATGTTTGGTAGCACATATCTGTGTGAGAAGCTCTTCTCAGTCATGAAGACTAACAAAACAGCACACAGGAGTCGCCTCACTGATGAGCACCTGCAGTCCATCCTGAGAATCTCCACAACACAGAACCTCACACCAAACATTAACGAACTTGTTGCCAAAAAAAGATGCCAGGCATCCAGCTCTGATAAAATGACATATGAGCAAAGACAACTGAATGATTTGATTTGTTATTGCTGAAAAGAACAAATTTTATTTATATTTCCAGGTTTTGTTATGCAGCATGTTCATATTTGAATTTGTATAATTTTGACAGGATATATTTTTATGGAGAGCAAAATCTTTTGGGATATTTAAAATTTAAGTTTATTTTTATATAAAATTACATAAGAGTAAAGAAATTTGAATGTTTGTTCTTTTAACGTTTACTTTATTTCTAACTTGTATAATTTAGACAGGATATATTTTTATGGAGAGCAAAATATTATAAGTTATTTAAGGTTTGAGTTGATTTATTCCGGAATAATATTCCTGTCTGTTTTATTCATATTTATGTTCAAAAAGTTAAGTTTTAAAAGTTTTAAAGTTTTAAAAGTTTAGTTTTAGTGTGTTCAATAAATGTTTATCCTGTTCGGCCCGCAACCTAAAGTGTGTTTTGGATTTTGGCCCCCTGTGCAATTGAGTTTGACACCCCTGATTTAGTCGACACAAATATCTTTGGTTGGAATGTAAGGCGAATTTACTCTTTACATTTGTATGGTGAAGAAAAATTTATGCAATGATGCCTACATTTAACTTACATTCCTACCAAAGATATTTCTGTCGACTAAATAAAAATTCCTTCTATTTAAAATTTAAATAGAACTTGAACAGATATGATAGTTCATAATATCCACGCAGACTTGCACGTAAGAGCGGAGTCATCGTTTTAACAAACAGCGTATTGCACTGATACAAAATAGCCTGCCCATTTAATTATTTAGGAATGGATAAATAAATTAAGATTTTGTACAAATAATGTTTTTCATTTTTCTTCCTTGATGGATTATGCCACCCCCAGCAACAGTTGCTCGCACCCCAAACAGTGTATATATATATATATATATATGTGTGTGTATGTGTATATATGTATATATATATGTGTGTATATATATATATATATATGTATATATGTGTGTGTGTATATATATGTGTATATGTATATATGTATGGATATGTATATACTGTATATATATGTTTATATGTGTGTGTGTGTGTATATATATATATATATATATGACAGCAACACTCATCACTCACAACAGTGACAAAACAATTACATTGACAATCATGTTACGTTATTTTCAAAATGTTTCCTTTTCTTTTTCATTACTTCTTTAACACACTACTTCTCTGCTGCGAAGCACGGGTATTTTGCTAGTAAAATATAAATGCTGCTCATGTGTTGACAGTGATACTACTTGTACATTGGAAAACAATGTGGAGATCAAAAGCATTCTGATTGGTCATCACTCAGTAGGCATAGTTACGGGCTGCTCCTGCAAAATTGCACCTTGATGTTTTTAGCCAAAGAGAAAGCAGAAACTTTCTTGACTCTGCTTAAACAAAGAACACAAATTTTAGCCAGTGGGGGAATCTTTTAATGTTGGATGACTACTCTGCTATGTACTGTACTAACCTCCTTCTCATGAACAAGGGGGTTTTTCTTTTTGTTTATGTTCAAATATACTCTGAATATTTAAATAAATCATGGTGAAGAAAAACAGACCTTCATGATTTATTTAAAGAGTTCCATTTAAAGCAGTTAATTACCTACAGCTATATGAACATCCCTTCAGAGAGATTCGTCAACACAATGGTAAAAGTGTAATTCATACAGAGATTATATTAACCAAGTTCATGATTATCCAGTGACTATTATTCATATTAATATGTGAGGTTTTCTGGAATTTTACTCTTTTACTTCATATGAAAGGCCCATGAACTAAGAATAAAAATATCCAAAATTTAATACATTCAAATACATTGAAGGTAAGAGTACACATATAAAAAGTACTGTATCTAGTTGCAAGGTCCCTTCCAGTCTGTTCTCAAGACAGACAGATTTTGCCTCCACTTCCAATCAAGGCAAACTCTTTAGTGGGGGCTGATGGCCATAATGCCTGTAATAAATCTTTAAAAACTTTGTCTTCATACCCTTTTGGCATATCTGAGTAATTACTTGCACAGTAAAACTGAGAAACAAAAGTACTGTCAAGGATCATTGAAAATGTAGGAACATGACCAAAAGCAAGTAAGTAATTCAATAAGCTGTTAAGGTGGACAATAAAGAGACAAAAACATAACACCAAACAAACTACAACAGAATCCAAAGGCTAAGCAAAAAATTAGTTTCTTGGAAGGCTCAAGTGTACGGGGATGCTTTAAACTTTGCAACTGACAGATTTTAGAGAAATAATTGAGGCCTGAAAGAATTATCAAGCTTCACAGGAGTAAAGTGTATCCTGTGAGAGCTAAAGTTTAAAGCAGCACTTTAAAATGTGGAGAGAGAATATCTATATCTTTAGAACTTTTTTCAAAAAGAGCCTCAGTTCAGTAGGTGGTAACTTGATGCATTTTTGAATTCTGAGAGAAGCCACAGACATTTAAATGAAGCTTGCTATCTGCATAGGTCCTGAAAACCTTCTAAGGAGCTCTGTCTTTTATGTGAAACCATTAATTTCACCTTTCAATTAACACATTGAATACTGGACCATTTTTTACTAGGAGGCTGTTGTTCAGGTCTATGCATATATGATAAATAATGAACTCAATCAAAACTTGTAAAAAATGTAAAGACATGTATTAGAAAGCAACAGTTTTATTACCAACAGTAACTCTGTCAAAAATTTAAAGATACTGTTAATTAGTTTATTTTCACCAGCAACATGACTACAAATCTCCATATGAATAAGAACCCTAGAAGCATGGCACCACACAGAATGCAGGCTTAGTGTCACAAGCGTCGCAGACATAACATGTTTCTTTGCACTGTTCATGTTTACAGTATTGTCACACAACACATTCAGTAGTTGTTGACTGTTTGCACTCAGTGGGTGACAGAATGTCATGTAATGCTGTCCTGGCAATTGTTAAAAGTCAGATGCCTTAAGATGAAGGAATGCCTTCAGGGCAGTTATCTGCATCAGTACCAAATCCTACAGTTTCCATATCATCCAATTGATTGTCACTATCTTGATCACTGTTGTTTTCATCAAAATATTCGTCTTGCAACAAATGTAATTGTGTTAAAACATCAGAAGTTTTATTACAATGTACCTACGGACTGTCTATAGTACTATTTTCTGCAAGCTGTTGCCACCAAAAGAAAACAAAAAATTCTATGGCTATCCACTAGATGGCAGCACTATAACAGGTAACTGAGACGCAAGCTAGCTGTGTTTATAGTGGCTGTAAACTGAAGATATGAGTTCTCTCATATGTCGTGTTTTGACAGGCTCAATGAAATATCACATAGCTATAATCTGTAACTGAGCAACTGGACCATCTGGGAAATGTCACATGGGACTGAAAGAAGGCTGTGTGAACCCACCCAGATTGTATAATTCAGGGGTTCCCAACCTTATTCACGCCCAGACACCCCTAAGAGACTTACCTTGGGTTGAGGGCATATGACATATCCCACATGCCCATAATAAACTGCTGTACAGATCTACTACTTGTTAAGTGCATGTAACAAAACAATATAAAACAAGGCACTTTTACTATGACAAAAACAGACAGTCCATAATAAATAAATAAATTAAACTCACCCTGGGCTGGGATGTTCTTACACAGTTTGTTCACACTGGGTTGTAGCTGGCTTAGAAACAATCTCAAGTCATTTTCCACATTTAGATGTGCTCTGTGTTTTGTTTTCAGTACTTTCAATGTAGAGAAACCTGCCTCACATGTGTATGTTGTTGCAAGTATTATGAGGCATTGGATGGCTTTTTTACTCAACACTGGGTATTCGCTTCTGAGATTGCTCCAAAATTTTGACAGAGGAATGGCAAAGAATTGCATTTCCAAACAGCCATCATTGGCTGTTTTGTTTATTTCAACTCATTCCTCTTGTGACCTCAAATCAAAACAATCCTCTTCAGTTCTGGACTCTAATGAATTACTGACCCACTTTAAATGACAATCGTCCACGTCTGGGAAATGCTCATTAAAGTATTCCTTCAGGTGTGTCAGATGTGACAACATTATAGGCAGGACTATATCTGCAGGCACACTGGATGTGTATTTATAAAAAAAAACAAAAAAAACATGACATTAGAAGAAAACGCTAAACAAAGGAAATACTGTAATGTTCCCAATCAGAGATAAGATATCTGACATGGCTGAGGATGTAACAAACCAATTACTGGAACAGGTAAGAAAAACAATGTTGTCTGACAAAGGGACAGTGTCAATTTTACAGGCAGCTTTCTCATCAAGCAATTCTGGAACTATATCTTTGGTCGTTGGTAATATCAGATCTTCTCCAACTGTGTGAGATTTCTTCACATGGGCAATGCAATATGACACCAAAAAAGACACATTCAGTGCCCTCTCTGAAACCATTGCATGCTGTGTGAAAATGATCACTTGCTTCACAAGCAGTGCTTTTTTCTTTTGGAAATCAACATGTTTCCCAACATCAGCTGGACATTTTTGTTCTAAATGTCATTTCAATTCAGGTGGATTTAGACTTTCATATGACAGAATTTCCTGACAAAGAACACATTTGTAGTAATCTAGTCCATCTTGTTTCTTAGCCAATACAAATCCGAACTGTATGTATGAACCTTCATTATTTCTAGATTTAGATTTTGTTTCAGAATATGAATTTGATGAATTTAAAGCAGAAATACAAGATGGGTTTTCTTCAGAATGTTTCCTTTTTAGAAAACAGTCCATCATTATGTATGTTTTAGCATCCGACACACAATGTCTAGCCTGCTTTGAACGGCTTTAATGTCACAATGCAACATGTGTACATCTACGGTAGCCTTCAAGTAGCATTTGAAAAACAGCTTATTAACAGGCACAATTGGCAAGCACACTAACAAAGTGACAATGATATTATTAACATACAAGGTGAACTAGAAAATGCTTTAATATTTACAATTTTTTAAATAACAAAATAATATGCTTCCTCAGGGGGCTGCAGACCCCAGGTTGGAAACCAGATATAATTCTTTGCTTATATTTTATGATATTGGTTATAATGCAAATAAATATAAAATGTATGTAAAAGCTTAAACTATGTCTCTGTCTGATTATTGAATACTAATGCTACCATGTGCTGAATTGTCATTCTTGACTATCTGAGGTTCCTTTACAGCATGAATGATGCTTTGTGAAGTCCTCTACTAGTGGTAAACTGGGTTGAAGTAAAGGAGTGAAAATAAATGATGGTCCTACTCAGTGAGCTGCCTGCCATTACAGGTCACTAGGGATGAACATGTGAGGTACAATAAGGATAGTGAGAAAGGGAAGAGGTTACAGATAACAGTTGTGTATCTAATTTTGGCATTATTTTGAATCCCCTTTTAAGAAAGAACCTTAAAAGTTAGTTGATACCTTTTGTGTTTGGTGCATGTTTCAGGTGAAATGATAGCACTGATACCTTTGAAATAAACAAAAATGTCTTGTTTCACCATTTTGGATTAAATATGTAGCGCTAGTATTAGTGATCTGGACCAGCAATTAGGCCACTCACTTGTCTGGCAGTTACAGCCTGACAAGTACCAGTACAAGCTCATTTGCAAAGAAAATAATACTATCACAAAATCTAATAAAATTGTTCTTAAAAATATGAGCTTTTAATAGATGTAAAAGATTTTGGGCACAAAAAAAACATCACAATCATGCATGAAAAAAAGAAATAAAACAGCAAATACAGACTTTAAAAAGGTATCTGCTTACTAAGCATCTTTACTACTTGGTGTCACATTACCAGAAAAACTACAGCAACCAACTCCAGAAATGGCATTAGTCCAATACAGGGTGCATTCATACAAAAATAATGTAGGTGTCATGATATTGGGTTCCAGACATGGAGGATAAGGTGAGGCTAACCCACAAGTGGCTCACTTCAGACCATCTTGCCCCAGAAATCTACCTGCAGGCTACAGCCTCAGCTGGCCCCAAAATGGGCAGCTGACTTTGAAAGTTCAAAAAGACTCATCATCCTAAAATATATAAAAAGGGAGATTCAACCATGAAAACTCTAGCTTTTAAAAATATTCCGCCACTGTTGTCTGTATAAATACAGATTCTTCAGACAAACATTTGTCTCTTTTTCAAAAGTTTAATCATGCCCCATGACAAGACAGAGATGACAGTTCAGTCTCACAATTAAAAGAATGCAAACAAATCTTCCTCTTCAGAGGAGTGCGCGTCAGGAACAGAGAATGCCAGAGAGAGAGAGAAAAGCAAACAATCAAAAATCAATAGGTGCTGTTCGGGCTTTTAAGTAAAGCACCGTGCAGGTAGCATATCGCTTGACAAAGCAGCGGCAAGTAAGCCCAGCAAGGAAGGGAGTAATGTGAAGGTAGTCTTTCAGCATTTTTTAGAGGAGCGTCCGTATCCTTTAGGGGTGCGAACAGCCCCCCTGCTCACAATATATTTTAACCCCTTCTAAACTCTCCCACCCTCTTATAAACATTTCCCACAGTTATACAGCATAAACCATTTATATTCTCTTAGATATTAGTTAAGATTCATTGAAATTATGTATGTAAACACACTGTTTATATACAACACACATACATACCTATCATATATCATTGAGGAGTGTTATTTAATACGTAATATGTGCTCTGATTGGATAGCTTCTCAGCCATTCGCCAATAGCGTCCCTTGTATTAATTCAACTGGGCAAACCAACTGAGGAAGCATGTACCAGAAATTAAAAGACCCATTGTCAGAAGAAATCCACGAACCAGCGAAAAATCCACGATATATATTTAGATACGCTTACATATAAAATCCGCAATAGAGTGAAGCCGTGAAAGTCGAAGCGCTATATAGCGAGGGATTACTGTTATTAACTCCATTACACTACAATAAATTGCAGCTGACTCCTTTCATCTGGCTTATCAAGCCAGAGGGAGGAGCCAGCGGCAGTGATGTCAGGGTGGCCTCACCCCCTTTTTTCTCCACCCACATAGAACAAGAACCAGAACTTCATTTAAAGGGACAATGCATAATTATTACATCTCATGTAACACCAACAGAAATATAACCTTAACATATTATATGCTTTTTCTACATCAAACATTATAGCAATTTCAAATTCCTTTTTAATTTGAGCTTTTTTTACATAATCTTCCAAACAAAGAACATAATCCATTGTTATCTTTCTTTAAAGAAACCAGTATGAAAATCTGACAATCTTCCACTTTTTTCCAAAAATATGTTAGACACTTGGTGACCATATGATCCATTAGTTTACATAAATGAGATGTCAATAAAATTGGTCTGTAACTTGTTACCTCTGTTGGGTCTTTTCCCAGTGTCAAGGTCAGAATCACTACTGCTAATTTTAATGTTGAAGGAAGACAATATGTCCTCCAAATTTTATTATAATATTCTAATAAGATTTATGAGAACTTTCTGTCAAATATAACATTTGAAATATTCCAGTATACAACTGCATATGTCACCATTCCCAAGAGAAGGATACTTTTTTAAATTCAGACATTGAGAATTCCATGTCCATTATACTATTGCATTCTTTCTTTGCCCTCAAGACTCCTGGATAGTCAGGTAAAACAATTTTCCTATTCTTTTTAACTTCCATACTTAAATTTTCTGTACTATGAATTGCATCAAATGATCACGCTAGTTCTTCAGCCTTCTCTTTATTTGTAATTATCATTTTATCCTCATTTATCATAACAGGAATTCTGATACTTTTACTAACCCCCTTTATTTTCTCATCATTCCCTGCACCTCTCCAACATTTGTTTGTCTACCAATTGCATTAAAATATGACTTGCAGTACTCCTTTTTTGCCATCTTCACTATCTCTCTTACTGCTGCTGGAGCCTTTTTATATTCTATCAAATCACTTAATGTGGGGTTCTTCTTTAGCTTTCTAAACAATTTATTCTTCTGCTTATTTACCATATAACATTCTTCTGTCCACAATGACAAAGGTTTTTTATTTTAATCCATTTTCCTTTTTGATATTACCTCTGATGCGGCCTGTTAAAAAATATAACATAACTTACTATTTATATTTTCATTGTCATCTTTCAAATCGAATTCCTGCATTCAATCTTTAGATATTTCTTTAAATCTCCTCCATCTCTGCTTTTTCAAAAATACCTTGTATAGTTTCTCCATATATCTCTAAATCTATATGAAGAAATACTGGGCAATAATTGTTTCCTAAACTTTAATTCCTCATTATGTCCCATTCACTAATATCTGCCAATCTGTTACAAACTAATGTGAGATCTATAACAACATTTTCTGTATTATTTTGTACATTTATTCTTGTACTCCTGCCATCATTTAGACAAACAAATTGATACGTGTCTAAATACTCTATAATTAATCCATCTGTTCTAGAACAACCCCACAAAGACCTACTGTATGTGCGTTAAAATCTCCACACCAAACCAACTTTTTGAACCATCTCCCCTCACTTTAGTTAATTTATCAACTGTAACATTTTTGCATGGATTATAACAATTCTTCACTTTAATTCCCCCTTGTTAGTGAAAAATGTCTATAACTATGCCTTCATATATTCTAGATATGGTAACAGCCATTATTCTTGTGTAACATTACATCAGGTGAATTTGGCAAATCATATATAAATCTCTTAAAATCCATTGATCCATGCACAGATATAAAACACAGATGGCTTTCCACAACAGAATTGGGTCCATGCATGAATACCTGAGGAAAAAACTCACGGGAGAATTTTCACCTTTTTCCCCCCAACGTGCAGTATATATACCAGAGTTCAGCAACTAATGACTGTTTAATTTTCATCATGTGGGTCTGAATTGAGCAACAATAAAATCCTATACAATATATGAGAGCTATATTAAGTTACTATTCATTTATGTATGTGGTGGAACTTTGACAACAAAAGGGCATAAAATAATTTATTTGTTAATTTTTATTTTTAACATTCAGAATTTTCTCATGAAATTCCCATATTCTATGTTTATCTATAAGTCTTGCTTGATATTTTTGTTCTTATTTAGATTGTTTATATATAAATATGATGCAATTTTATATTTAAAATGAAATTTTTAATATATATATTAAAAAGGGCAGTGGCCAGAGCACTAGACCCAAGGGACTCTATTATTAACATCACAAAGTTCTGAAAAAGTTTGTTTAAGCCAACCTGCCCTTTGCTGCAATTTATTTCTGCTCTTCTTCATGATATTCCATTATAAAGGGTCAATATTTAACATATAATATTTTTTAATATTGCTTTGAGATGGAGAAGATTAAGAAAGGGCAACATAAAATATGGATTTATTTTTTTATTCTATAAGTAAATACTGTGTTTTGATATACAATCATTATATAATGTTATGGTTGAAATAAAATGAAAGTGAGAAGGAAATACCACAGTGCTCATTTTTCAAAGAATAAATACCATATTCCTGTGTCCATTTATAAAGCATTAAAAAGGGAAAATAGCTAAAGAACATAATGCATGATCTCACTTGTCAAATGTGCAATAAAATGGAAACTTCGATTAACTCATCACAAATTGAACGCAAGAATAACTCTGTTTCACTGTTAAATATTTAGTATAAAAGTGGCTAGAGAACCTCAGATGTTGGCTGATCTTCAGCAATGAAAGTCTGGTGGATGTACACCATATGGGACATGTAAGTATGCAAAACATTTTAACCCCAGAGGAATACCTGTGTCAGATAAGCATAATGGTATTAGAAGACAGGCCAAAAACCCTGAAAATTTGTTCTAATTAAATATTATTTTAAAACTTCTCCTAAAATGAACTGCACCCTAACACAATGCAGAAAACCAGGACAGTAAATCCACAGTACAAATACAGCAGTATACATAGATGCTGATACACCAGAGTGAATGATCACAAAATGAAATGAAAGTATTGTTTAACTTTATTATATTGTACAGTCCAGATTATTCAAGTAAGTACAAGTTGATTTTATTGTGAGTGTCGGTGCAGTCCCTCAATTTTTTCATAACTGAAAAGCAAGAATATAATACAATTCAAGAGCTGTGTTTTTGGAATGACAATTTGGGCACATGGACCTGGGAAACAGAGATGCCTTCAGAGTGTCATCTTTAGTATGTTAAGCAATAGGTCAATAGAATGGCCATTTTATTAATACTGCTAATATATATGGTATATTTTATCTACTATCTAAAGAGTAGTCTAAATAGATAAAAAATAGTAGATGTAGTAATTTACTGTAAGTGAAAACATCAATACCATACCAATTGTATACAAATGAAAATTGTAAATATAAATGCAAAATATTTTTATTAACAATAACACCCATATACAGAAACCTGAACAATAAAGATCACAAAGTTAACAAAAAACAGAGATAAAATAGAGGATGTATTGAATTGCTGCAAATAACATTTTCCAATACTATAACAATGGTATAAAAAAGAACCTCACACCATAACAGTTTATTATAAATGCTGATATTACCAAAAATAATAATTTTGGCCAGCTATAACATAGATATGTAGTTGCAGTTATTTAAACTATATTGAAAAGACAGTGGTAAAGAGACCATTCTGTCCTAAATTGTAGACAATGCCATCAATATATGCATATCATTTAATAATATACTGTGACAAAATGTGATTCATTCTATTAACACAAGTGCTTTCAGGTTAAGACACATATAAATTAGTTATACTAGGCCTAAAAGCTGTTCTCCTTTGTGATGATGGATTATTAAATACAAAAAAAAAAAAAAAACAAGCGTGTGACCAAGGAAGTAAGATCATATAGAAAATCTATAAAATCCAAATACAGAGTATATTAAAGCAGAATACTTGAATAAGGTAGTATAAATGGTTCTGTTTGTGGGATATTGGTACATAAAGATTCAATATCAAGAGCTGCTAATAAATAACTAGATTTACATACTGTATGAGTTGTAAATGCTGCATACCAAGTCCATAGAGCGTCATTCTAAGAGTTAAAGAGCATAGCAAGCAGGCAATGTGGCAGTCTATAAACTATACAACTAGCTGAAGTAGAGAATTAAAGGAGATGATTGAACATCTGTGGGGCTACATAATTTCTTGTGAATTTTATATAAAAAAGAAAAACATAGGAATATGTGAGATTCATTGAAAAGAAACACAAAAAGCAGGCTTCAACAGCTAGGAAAAAGAATCAGGAGAAGAACATTTACCAATAAACAAGTAAAGGTCAAAAGCAGAAGAATGAATTATCTTTCATCAAAAGCAAAACACAAGTGAGAATTCAAATTCAAAATAATCTTATCCAGGAGCCAAGCAAACAAAGTCTTGTATAAAGTATCCTCAATTTTGGATAATTAATGTTGTGAATGCAAGCTAAAATGTTGTCACCCATGTGAAATCATCATAGTGTCAATTCCTGGGAAGGCCCCAGTCAATGCAGAAAACAGCACTTACTGTAGATGACAATGTCCTAAGAAATCAAAAATGGCATTGCAATCGTTTTTTTTTTTTAAAGAAAAACCATGAAAAACTAACTTGTGATAAACAAAATACAAGAAAGAATAAACAATAAAAATAATTCTCTATAATTCCAAAACGTCATATAAAATTATTAAAAATCAGAGAAATATTTTTAAACCTCTGAAAAATATTACATAACAATGGCCAACCTGTGGCTTCATAACAAGTATAAAGTAGACATTTGTTCACTATGATTTTTTTTTACACTAAATTCAGTTAAACATGAAGTTTGTATACCATTGTTAAAATATTATGTCCAGAGAACTAAATAAAGTGTATTGAAGGCTCCAGTGTTGGATTGACCATATGATGGAGTGCTAGCCTGCTGTCCCTGTAGCCATAAAGCTGTAAAAAAACTGTAAAAAGAGCTTTAAAGCTACCATTCTTATGATCTTGGATTAGGGAAGAGAGCTACAGAAGGCTAAACTCTCACCAGAATGAGGAGAGCAGCCAGGGCATTTTGAGAGAGCAAGATTTTGATGTGACTTGCCAGCATGGATGGGTCCAAGGGGACAGCAGTGTTTTGTTACTGTTATTTTCCTTTATTTAGTATTCTCTCGCTTTTGCTATTTCTCCAGTGATTTTTTTAAATAATAAATCCGCCACTTTAATATATCTATTGCCTTGTCATTTACTTTAATAAAATCAGTGGCCTTTTGGAAAAAGAATATGATTTTTTGTGTGTTACGTTCTGAAATTACAATTTGGTTTACAAAATTGTGCAGGCCAAGATATGTTTGTCCAAAGTTAAACTTATATAACTTATATAATTAAAAAATATTACACCTGTGTTATTATCCTACAAAAATTAGTGTATCTTACATTTATTGCCATAAATGGTGAGAGCTATTTATACCTTAAATTACTGAAAACGTTGCCAGATTTTTTACTTAGTAAGGCTTTTTATAGGTAACAATTTACCATAAATATTGCATTTTTTTGTATTTAAGTTTAAATTTAAATAAAGGTCTTAAAAGCAAATTAGAATGGGTTTGAGTGCACTTGGAATAGATGGTCTATTTAGGATCATTATTGTCATATATACAGAGTACACTGAAATTCTTACTTGCATGTGGTAATCAACAAGCAACAAGTCACCATTCTCAGCACCATGATTATTGACTATTTTGTCCCGCATATCTTCCTGAAACGTTTCAGCTATAATTTGGTATTCTGAATTAGATGGTCTTTTTGCATCTCAGCCACCTATTTGTTCAATTTCTGCACCTACATTTCCATTAAAACTCAATGATATCTGGGGAAGCTGAGAAGAAACAAATGAGCAGAAACCTGTGGAGACACCGAAAGGATGGGTAAACTCTACAAGAGACATTGACTGTCCCTGAAAACACACCCAGGTCACTAGAGCTAGAAGACAGAGACACTAACCACTGAGCATTGTACTGTTTCCATCAAAACATTTTGGAAAAAATGTGCAGAAAAAAAGACGCCTGTTTTATGTTTATTCTTCTCAATTATATTAGCACAACTCTTGGTAATTGTTGGAGCACCTGACTAGAGTGTATATACAATATTTGACTACTGTAAAAATAAAAAACTAATAAAAGCATCATGCTTCTGATTTTTTAATCAAATCAGCCACCTGGCATTTAGTTTATTTTGACATTTAAAGATGCTCCTCCATAAATGCCTGCTTTACTTTTATATTTGACAGGCGTTTGTCTCCCTGTGGACACATGAGCATTTTTTTTTCTCTGACAGATGCTTTCTTGAAATTCCTAACCTGCTTGTTCTGCGTGTGTTATCTTTCTTGACACAAAAGCTACCACTTCTCAGCTGAATCACTAAGAAATGTGTCTTCCCACTAACTAGGTTTCTCAAGCTTCAAATTCAGGGATTTTTCCAACATTCAGAGACTGGTGCTGATGAGATTAGAAGGATCTCTTACTCAAGATCACGTAAAGAAAAAATACAACGCATAATGAAGGAAAAAGGAAAAGCTGGACAGAAAGTTAACAGATGTCTTTTTGGAGAGAAACTAGACATAGCAGAGCCACAGTGACTGCAATGGTTCTAATAATAACAGTGATAGGTGAGAGTTTTGGATTCATGTTTTTATTTTTGGTATTAGGTACACTTTATTAATCCCCAAAGGGGAAATTGTCTTTTTGTGTGACCTTTGGAGGTAGCAATTGTAACAATTTGAAGTTTATGGGCTTTGTTCAAGGGCCCAATAGAGTAGGATCCCTTCTGGCAATAACGGGATTTGAAGGGATCCTATATACAGTCTTGTGATAAAAGTACTTACATTCCATGAAAGCTTTGTTATTTTTAACATAAGTCAACAATTTGTCTTCTAATAGATGAGGCTTCATAAACAATAACACTGCTTTTGTGAGTCCCATACCAAATGGCATATAACATAGACATATGCATTGAATGATGTACTGCAAACATTAACACTGAATTCTACCTTGATTCCTTAGATTTCCACTTGTCTTAGATGGGTAGCACAGCTAGTCATACTGTATATTATACAACAAAACATGATTTTACTTTTAGATTTCTTTTAGATTACCTTTCCTGCTACATAGGTAGGTTCAAAAGCCTGTTCTCTGTTAAAGCGTCATCATGAAAAGCTAGTATTGTATTTTTAATGCAAAAATGTTTATGTAACTGAAAGACTATACATACAAAACCAATTCATTTGTAACATACTTTATTATATTTTTACGTTTTTAAAAAATGTAAATATGGCTAACAGTGATTTTAATCATTTTAGGAAAAAACAACAGATTTCATATACAGGGGGAACAAGAAACAGAACACTTTAGCAGAGAAAGGATTAAAATGAGAAATCACACTAATTGAACCAGAAATAATTCCTTCTATTTGGGATTTTGACAGAAGAAACATGAAATCAACCTTCTGCCTGTTTCATGAGCATTTTATAAATCAATGTCTGAAATTACCAGTAATATGTAAAATATGACATTTATAAGTAAGATAACTTAATTTTTTAAATTTTGAGCTTAACAGACAATAACATTATTTTGTTAAAGAAAGAAAATGACCATCTGCACATTCCAGCTCTTTAGATATAGTATATTCAGACAGTGTATTTTCATGCATTGTTTTGTTTCTTTTTTTCAGTTGTAAAATGCAACAGAAATAAGACAAGAATAATAAAATGAATAAATATAAGCTCATGTCAGACATATTGGACATTAGATATGTTAGATAAAATCAGATTTAAAATGAAATAATTACATGTAAAAATTATGTATGGTATTCATTGAAAAAATTAAACCAACCAATCATTTCTTCAGGATCATTGTGAGACAGAGCCTATTCTAGAAGCACTTACCCCCAATTACGAAAAAGCCTTCAACTTAACGGGAAGGGTAGGCTCCCTATCTATTTCAAACAGTATGGGCAAATAATACTTATCATACTAGAGGGCCAAATTAAGCCACAAAAAGAAAAAAGAAAAATGCTTTACAAATGTTAACCAGACATTATGCTTTGACACTTGAATTCTATGTTATTTTGAATTCAACCAGTTTCTGTTTCACACTATGCCAGAGTCTATCCTGACAGCATTGGAGCTACAGTCCATCACAGGGTATACTTACACACTCCCCAAACCATTACATTTCCACCACCATGCTGTCAGCTCCTTCTGGTCAAATGCTATCTTTGACTTTCACCAAAACATGTCCTCTGGTAATGTGGTGAAGTAACTATATATTTGCTTTGTCTGTCCATAGCACATTGTTCCACAAATCCTGGTCTTTGTCTAGGTGTTCATGGGCAAACTTTAGTCTTGCCCTGATGTTAGTTTTCTTTCTATACAGCAAGGTTTTCCTCCTGGCACACATCCCATGTAGATCTAATTTGTGTAGCTGCCTTTTTAGTAGTAGACTCATGCATTTGACATCACTGGCAAGAGCCACCTGTAGATCCCGTGAAGGAATTCTGGGGTTCCTGGAGACTTTTTTCAGCAGGTTCTACAATTCTATCAAGCTGAACTTGCTGGGGAGGCCTGACCTGGACAAGTTGCCAGATGTTTGAAACCTTCTCCACTTGTACATAAACGTTGTTTGGAGATTTTTTTCAATACTCTTCCAGAATCATAAGCATCTTTCACTTTCTCGTAGAAACATCTGGAAAGCTCTTTTTTAATCTTGATGTGGTGATAACACACACTTACACAGCATGTAGCAAATCAATCCAAATGTCTGAGGTTGAAATAAGTCAGGTTCCTTCAAGATTTTCTCTAGTGATATTCTAATCATTTGTACCTGATTTGCTGCATCTGATTCTAAATTTAGGTAGTTGAAGTAGTGAAATATATATGTAGGGATGTACTTACTTTATCCACAAGCAAAATTTGCATTTACATTTACATAAATTATACAGTGTAATACAATATGTAAATGTGCCATTATGATTTTTATATTATATCACCTTTATCAATAGATTCTATTTAAATGAACATCAAAACATATGTCAACTTATAAATAATACACACAGTGTAGTACTGCATAATTTTATCATTTTTATTTTCATTGATTAATTTATTTTTCAGTAACATAGTATTTTGGTTAGGTGTCTGCTTACTCTATTTTTGTGGCATTACTCCAAGTAAGAAGGTTAGTGTAACTAATACATTTTTCACAATTTCTTTATAATTTGTATCTTTGTTGTTACCTAAAACCTAGATATCGAATGATGAACCCTGCATGGACTTCCTCAACAATGACATCACATCTGTGGTTCCCTATCCCCCTTCCAATTCCTGGACTTTATGTCTCTGCTGATCAAATGAAAGCCTGGGAAATTCTGGATAAACAAGGCTTCAGGACTAGGGTGCTGAAAAATGTGCCAGCCAGCTCTGCAGGGTCCTTCAGTTATTGTTATCCCTTTCTCTGAATTTGCAGACTGCGGCTATAGGGAACATCCTGTGTGGCTCCAGTGCCAAAGAAAGTGTATTTCAATGATCCCAAGGACTTCAGACAATTTGCTCCTACTTCATACATCACTAAGACCTTTGATAGGCTGGTACTAAAACAGCTATGACTTCTGGTTTCAGAGCATCTGGATCATTAGCAGTCTGCCTGTCAGACACAGATAGATGTGGGGGATGCTCCAATTTACATGCTCCACAGAGCCTACTTGCCCAAAGCCAGCACCATAGTCAGGATATGGTTCCTTGATTTTCCAGTGCCTTTAACACCATTCTTCGTCGTCAATTGGAAAAAAAGTTCAGGGCTTTGTATCTTGATGCCTCCACAGTTCTACAGCCTCCTCGATCATGGACTACCTGACCATCAGACATCATTTTGTGAGGTTTGACTGTGTGTCAAAAATGATCGTTTATGATACTGGAACACCTCAGGGAACTGCTCTGTCTCCTTTCCTATTTGCCCTTTACACAATAAACCTCCAGTTGAATTCCAGCGATGGCCACCTACAGTATTTTTCAGAAACCTCCTCTATCATAAGCTGCATTAATAACTTAGATGAGTCAGAGTACAGGAAGGTTGTGAAGGACTGTTTTGTGGTGCAGGGAGAACCACCTGCAACTCAATATCAGCAAGACAAAAGAACGCATGGTGTACTTCTGGCATGCTAAAGAGCCTCTGAGACCAATCATCATCAAGGAGGAGGACATGGACATGATGCAAAGGCACAAGTAACTGGGGGTTCACATAAACAACAAACTGGACTGATCTGACAATACAGTGGCACTGTACAAGAAGGGCCAGAGCAGACTGTAGTTCCTAAGGAGACTTTTGATGTATGCAGTAAGCTGCTGGAAATGTTCTATAAGTCCATAGTAGCCAGTGTGTTGTTCTATGGCATAGTCTTCTGGGGAAGCAACTTGAGCTAAAAAGATGCATAATGCCAGAACAAACTTATCATTTAAGCCTGCTCCATCACAGGGAAGATATTGTGGAAAAAGAACATGAAATTGGGTGCCATCATGAACTCCCTCCCCCATACTCTCCAGGAGGTGCTTTTAGCCAAAGTCTCATTCCACCACGTTGTGGTATGAAATGCCTGTGGAGCTCTTTTTTGCCAGCTACTATCAGACAATTCAATGCTTCCTCCTAAATGTACTCTAAGTTTGTTTTTTATTTTCTGCCCAATATACGTTTATTTCTTAATTTATTTATTTGCTCTATTATTTGTCTTGTGAGTATGTATCCTCATTTTTTATGTTTCTTCTGATGTATATGTAGGTGAATTTCCCCATAGGATTAATAACGTTTATCTAATCTATACGGTGGCCACTAAGGGAGAGCCACAAAAGATGTAAAGATGTGACAAGTACAATTAAACAAGGTGATGCACAGATTTAATGTGATGCGCAAAATGTTTACTTTGGTCTTTTTTTCTACAAATAATTAACTCTTGCATGGGAAAAATGGGAATAGATGGCCGCCTGTTCATGTACACACTTGTGTGTGTACAACCTTTGATTGTGTTCATGTTATCTCTAATTTTGCACGTGGCACCACATTTAATTGTACAGGCCACATTTTTGTGTTTGTCATCACCTTGTACACCTTCTTTAATTGTACATGTCACATCTTTAAATTTTCTGTTGCTTGTACCTTTGCGACCACCATAAATCTAATCTAATGTAATCTAATGATACCTAATCCTCTTTTTCCAGCTCATTCATTACATTAAATTCTGCATTAGAAATGAGGTTTCCAATATCAGGGCAGACAAAAAATATCCTCTTCCAATTTAGCCTAAGGCAATCCCAGAAAATGTTGTCAAAAATACATAAAACAAGCTACACCTTTTGATAGATCTTTGACGAACTGCTACGTTAAACCAAGCTTAATATGAAGCAGTGGTACAGTGTTTCCCCAAAAAAAAGACCTACTCTGAAAATAAGCCCTAGCATGAATATAAAAAAGCTCTCTTTAAAGTTTGCTCAGAACACTATTCTACAATAATAGATAGCAATAATAAAAATCTTTGGATACTGTTAAAAGCAGTTGTTAAATTAACAAATGGGAATTCAGATCTACAGTGCAAAATACCAACAGATATTAGCAGTACTGACTTTATGAACTTCTTCAATGAGAAAATTAAAAATATAATATCCCAGATCTCAGCATCACAGTATAAAGCGCATACTAGCTTAGCTGACCCTGTCTCACATTGCATTCCGCACTTTAGTAATTTTAATCCTGTAACTGAGCAGTCTGTATTTGGATAAATGTATATGGTTGTACATGAATAAATATAAGACATCCCCTGAAAATAAGCCCTAGTGCATCTTTTGAAGCAAAAACTAATATAAGACCCTGTCTTGTTTTCAGGGAAACATGGTAGCAGCACTTTATCTGGATCCACCAAGTGAGGTCTGATTGCATTTTTGGCACCAAGCTTTTAGCTTTGTCTAGCTGGCCATTCCTTCTGAACCCAATGTAGATTATTTGCTCTGCTTTAGCATACAGAGAAAATATTGGCATTTAGTATGCCCTAACTCCTAAACCTCTAAGAGACACAGAACAGGTACTTGTAAAAGTTAGCTTTTTTTCAGTTCTATTCTCTCAGTCACATTCACGCTCTCCCTACCCCCTTCCTGATCTGACCCTAACTAACAGCGTCAGCATAAATTTACACCCGATCTAACGCTGTTCGTTTTAAAATATTGCAATAGTGCGATGATGTTTTCTTATTGGTACTATTCAGGTCATACAATGGTTTCTTCAAAATGTCACATATATTTGTCTCATTCTTTTTTTCTACGTTGACATCATGGAGCAGAAGGCGTGAGCTTATTCAGTGCAAACATGAACATGTGGGTGGCCGGTTGCTGTGTGCTATGGGGCGATGAATGCACATATACTATGCATGCACAGATCCACTGAGAAAAGAAGAGTGTTCTTTGATCACCTTGCAGATGAACTTCATTGTGGCTTCTTACAAGAAAAGGTGATGGAAAAAGAAAAAGAGGATGCAACATTGACACGCTTCTGTTCCAAGACAACCACTTCCCCCAAAAAATCAAACACAGTAATTGTCAGGTGCCTCTTCAATGTAATATGAACCACAGCACAGACAGAAGTGTGTACATTGCAACAGGTATACTTGTCTTAAATGTAGGAAGGGACGGTCCTTGGGTGTATGGGACCTGTTAACAATTGAATTTGATGATTGTATATAGCGTGGAACTGATCACTCTGTACTGTTCTTTCCTCTGCATGTCCTGGAGTACAAAAGAAACACCACCATGCACCAAAATGTGGAAACTGGGGAAGATTGGCAAAAAAAAGTGGTCACTGATTACAACTACAAGAAGGTATGCAAAATGAATATGAATAATACAAATAATGTTGCATCAGTGCTAAATGTACTATACTGGTCATAAAATGAATTATTCCAAATATCATATATGTCTCTGTTTTTTGTCAGTGCGGCTTTGACATCATGGTGCATACTAATTCAGCATGAGCAGGAACACTCAATAAAATGAAATAGAAAAAATTCAAGTAACAATGACATACCAGAAAGGAATGATACACCAGCGTTTGTGTACTATACATTTACACCGGCTGTTACAGACGCAAATCAAATGTAGGTTTTTATTGTATAATATTAACAATAAGAGCAGCTCATACTCAAAATGGTAAATTTACGAGGGAGTTGATTTCGAATTCACGACCTCTGGATTATAAGTGAGCCGTTCTTACCGCTGCACCACGGAAGCTGTCGTATTGTCTATGTACCTTCTGTGAAAGTGTTTATTTGATATTTGAACATCTGCCTTCACACATTATAGAATTATTTGTCTACATTTTATCATTTATCACTAAAATATGAAAACTTTTCTGTTTTAAGGATGTGTTTACATAGATTGTTGTAGACACGGAATACAGTAATCCCTCCTCGATCGCGGGGGTTGCGTTCCAGAACCCCCGATAGCGAAAATCATGAAGTAGAAACCATGTTTGTGTAGTTATTTTTATATATTTTAAGCCCTTATAAACTCTCCCACACTGTTAACATTATTAGAGCCCTCTAGACATGAAATAACACCCTTTAGTCAAAAGTTTAAACTGTCATCCATGACAAGACAGAGATGACAGTTCTTTCTCACAATTAAAAGAATGCAAATAGATCTTCTTCTCTTCAGGAACAGAGAATTTCAGAGGGAGAGAGAGAGAGAGCTCGCAAAGAAAAGCAAACAATCAAAAAATCAATACTTGTGCTTTTAAGTTTGCCGCAGCATTTTTTAGAGGAGCGTTAGTATCTTCTAAGCAAACAGCCTCTGTGCAAACAGCCCCTCTGCTCACATCTCCTCCATCAGGCGCAGAGAACGTCAGAGAGAGAGAGCGAGATTAAAGCAACAATCAAAAAATCAATATGTGTGCTTTTGTGCTTTTAAATATGCCGAGCACCGCAATAAAGCGGCATTTTTTTAGAGGAGCGTCAGTATCTTTTAAGCAAACAGCCTCTGTGCAAACAGCCCCTCCATCAGGCGCAGAGAATGTCAGAGAGGGTGAGAGAGAGCCAGAGACAAGCAAACAATCAAGCTCTGCGCGGGATGCATATCTTATAGCATTGAGGAGTTTTAGTTAATATGTAATACATGCTCTGATTGGGTAGCTTCTAAGCCATCCGCCAATAGCGTCCCTTGTATGAAATCAAGAGGGCAAACAAACTGAGGAAGCGTGTAGCATAAATTAAAAGATATAGCGAGGGATTACTGTACACATGAAACTATTTACCCTATACAACTCTAGGTAGCTCACTCCCAGATAATCAAGGCTTGAAATGGGAGAACCTCTTGCCCTTTCTGTGGTGGAGGAGGTGATGGTGTAGCAGGCTGCTTGCTGTTTGTGCTGTTTGTGCTTATCAACGTATTTACAAGACAAAAGACACTGAGAGGCGCGAAGGGATTTAAGGTGGGCTGGGTTTATGGGTTTTGCAGGGGGTGATATTTTTATCTTGCAACAAAAAGGTATATCTTAATGCAAACTGAGCTTAAAATAACTATAGCAATGCTGTTTGTGATTTTTTTCACTTCAAAATTGATAAAATGTTTTCTTTAGAAGAAGCCCAAAAAAAATCACAACATCTTGTGGAAAACAATAAAAAAAATATGTCAATTGAGTGGGAAAGCCACCTATCTGGAATGGCTATGTGGTAATGTGAGCATAACAATGCAAATGGGTATGTAATATCACAGCAGCCATTTTCACCCACTATAAAAGCAATTGTTATATATTTTGCATAGTGTTCTATTTGTGACTAAGTTTTGTTTTTCAGTGCTTCCATATTGTTTTTGTTGTAGTCAAATGCAATTACCTGTTTTTTCAGCTGTTTTTCAATTATTTATTTATTTATTCATTTACACCTTATGACCCTAATTAATGTCAGCAAGGCACATGTGCTGGCTTAGTGACAGGTAAACAAAACAGACACATTTTAGCATTCATAAACCCTCTTAATCTAGTTCAAGTCATGACTCCATGAGGACATCTTGTGCAAAGCAAAAACTAACTCTGAACAGGGTAATAGTTCATTGTAACATTTTTGAATTTTCTTTTAGGTTAGGTTAGCTTTTAATTGTGTCTCTTAAGAGAAATTTGTCGTGGACATTCAAGAGTACACCCCAGCATCCCAGTCACATAACGCAAAATACATTAAACAGAATATTACACAACTATCCTACACCCAAAATATTACACCTTACCTTCCAAAAAAATAATTTATTATTTAATAATAGATAGATGAACTAAAGAAAATTTGTACTTGTTCATCTTACAGAATGGTAATCTGTATCACTTGCCCAAAGGCATTAGCTCATACTCTTTTTAACGAATATGAGTTGGGTCACCAATTATTTTAAGGTCCTGCCTTCTCAAAAATCTCTTGCAGAGAGGATAGGGGCAGTATTAAAATTATTTTACCTACTCTTCTGATCAAAGCTTTGGAGTTGTGATCCAAGTTTCACAGTCAAATTACCAAACCATATTATAATACCACAATGAATAAGTGATTTTATAGCTACTCTGTAAAATAACAACATAATATTTTTGTCCACTCCATGGACCCCAAGCATTTGCAAGAAGTGCAGGCATTGAACCACCCAAGAACAAACTTAGTCCACATGATGGACCCAATGCAGCTGACAATCGAAGTACAGTAAATACCCAAATACTTGTATTTTGTTACCTGCTCAACTCTCTCTCCATTAATAAAAAACTGAACTATGACTAGGACTATTGATCAAAGACCATTTTATTAGTTTTATTAAGATTTAAAATCAAATTATGATCCCGACAGCACTGCACAACCTCCTGTATCCTCCAAGTTATATACTGCAATATCCGAGTCTGTTGTCAACAGAATCAGAATGGCTATATCATCTGAAAATTTAACAATGTAATTGTTTGAGTACTGACTCTTCCAATTACTTGCATATAGTATAAAAAGAATAGGAGAGCTTACAGTCACAGTATGTATTTCCTGTATGTTGGAGAGGATTGTGTTAACTTTCACCTGTGCCTGTGAGCAATGCAAAGTACCATCCAATAATATAAGTACCATCCAATTATATAAGGATTCACCTCTATATCAGCTTCTTTACCAGAATCTGAGGCAATAACATATTAAATGGCTAACTAAAATCCAAAAACAAAAGTCTAGCAGAAGCAATGGGATTTTCAAGATGTTTCAAAGTAAGATGTGTTGTAGTACTTAAAGCATCATCAGTACTCCTACCATCCTTATATACAAATTGGCAGGGATCTAAAAGATGTTGTACTCCCTGCTGTAGGTTCCTTACCATTACACGTTTAAACACCTTCATCACTATGGATGTTAATGTTACAAATCTAAAATCATTATTGTCCTTTGGACAAGTTTTTTTTGTAACTGGGATAACAATGGCTTTTTTCCACATTGTAAGAATAATATGTGTATCAACAGAAAGCTGAAATATAAAACACCAGCCTGGGGTCAACTTATCAGCAAAGGTTTTAAGAAGGAAAGCCGAAATACCATCTGGCCCCCACTGGCCTTTTTATTATGTGACTTTTCAAAATCTTCAGCCACAGCATCAGGACTAATTACAGTGGTCTTTAACAGTGGTCATTAAACATTACAAAATATGTACCGTATATGCTGTGGCATTAAAAATTAGAGTAAAATTGACAATAAAACTCTGCATTGTCTTCCAGGGCAAGTGGCACAGTTTTAATTAATATCTTGTGCAGGCTTCAAACTTGACATTATCCTGTTTTTAATGGGATAAGTGCTAGAACAATGCAGAACAAACATGGTAAAAGTTTTGTGTACAGTAAAATGGATAGTTGCCTTTGGTAACAATTTAATTGGTTTAACTGTTGTTGAGAACTGGTGAGTTGGTAAGAGATTGCCTCTGTAAAATACATAACCAAGACATTACAGGACAAGGAACTGTCCCAGAAGTAGCCAAACAGAGAATGAGCATGACATATACTAAGGATATTAGAACAGCTCTGCATTTTGATGTGAGAAAAATGGTGATCTTTACAGTAACATGTATGCAACCTTAAACATGTATTACTTTTGTAGTCATTCATATACTCAAAGATAGAAGACGAACAAAACAGATGAAGGCAGTGCTACTGTATGAATAAAAAGCTAAATATATTATACAAATATAATACTTTATTTATTCATTTAAAGCTCCCATCTTAATGTGCTTATTCTGCTGGCACAAAAAAATAATTCCCTTTGTCAATTGTCTACACCAGTTGCTTGTATCTCAATAGACTCAATGTAGGTAAGCAGAGATTTACCTCATTTATACAGTAAAAGTCAGACCTTCCCCTCATTTGAAAGTGCTCAGCACCTGTGCTCTCTTGGTCATAGACAATATCTCAAGGTGTAAGCCTGCTAATGCCAGACAGACTATAAAAGTGCTAAATATTTGGAAAGAAGACATATGGTAATAAATAAACGACAATATATGCCTTAACAGTGATTTCGCAGTGCATCCAGAAGATGTTCTACTTTGCAGAAGAAAAAGACAGTGATAATACAATGTGGGAACGGCTTGGAGCCTCTTTATAATGATCAGAGATATTCAAAAAGCCTTGAACAGAGGACTATTTTTATTCAACTAGCAAGGTTATTATATTATATTTTAATAGAAGAATGAGTCCAAAGAAGAATGGTACATCACCAATGGCACAAATTCTTTTTTTAAAAATTCTTTGTTTCTTACATGTAAGGCAGCAATTGGCACTTGAAATGTCCACCTGTTTTCTTTTAAAATGTGCTCAATGCATATCTGTTCCACAATTTTCTATTTCTTCCCATTCTCTGTTGCAGATTTTTTTTATTGTTGTCAATCAACTTGCACATTCCATGGGATGACATTTCATAACTTCAAATTGTACCTCAACACTTAGAAACAAAGGCCCCAAAACAAATTGATCATTCTACTGTACATTTATATTTGGAGGTAAAAAGTAAGAAGTGAACCAAAGCTGAACATTTTTTTTGTTAAGTGCAGAGTGTTTCAAGGGATTCTGAGGGAGCCACAAGGAGTACAAACCTCTACTTGAATTCAGATTAGGTTTCTTTACGCATTGGCTTAATAATCACAATCTGCAATGGACATGAACAATTTGATAACCAAGTACGGGTTGCTCATATTTCATTTGCCCTTTATCTGCACAAAGATATGAGGACATATTTATGGTCTCTGCAATTTTCTTACAATACTGCTACGGTTATAGTCTGATTGCTTTGCAAGTTTTTTCAGCGGTTCTGCTGATGAGAATCAAGACTCAAACACTTCAACATTCAACTTTTGTGGTAAAGTAAGGCGACTTTTGCAAATACTGCATTGTACATTTAAATGAAGGTTGGCAGATATTTATCATACTGCTCTATGTAACACTGCACAGAGTTAATGGTTGCCAGGTGCCATTTTTATTGACTGGGGATTTGCATATATTGACAAAAGTGTTTTTGTGCCCTGCACTTCAGAAGGACCTACTGTATAGCAAGCAGTACAGAGAGAGCTAATATGCATTTTGAGTAAGTAAACTTAATTTTTTCTTTGTTTATTCACACATACACCATTTTCTGTCACTGTTTTAATGCACTGCCTTTAAAACATGTTCAGAATAATGTGAAGTGTTTTGCAAAACATAGTAAGGGATCATTCTGTTTCACAATCTTTATGACACTGCCTAACAGAATTTTAAAAAGAAGAAGTGAGGCCAGGAAAGCCTATAAACAATCAACACTATCAAGAGTACAGTGCAGTGGCCCATAGCAGCTTCGATAAATTCCTGTGCTTACCGACTTCAGGACTGTAGCTGATTTCATACCGTGGCATTTATTATTACTTAATGCGTTAGAATGATGTTTGTGGGACTGCCATTTAAACCCTATTAGAATGCAGAGAAAGTGCACTCTCAATTTCATTTGCCAGGTGGTGTTGCTAGTGCTGTTTGCACAGCACTCAACTAAAATTCATTATTAGTATCTAAAATGATGAATCATTTGTACAAATATAATCTCATCTTCCTCGAAGTTTATTCCAGGCAAATAAGAGAGGGGTCACATTATAATTACAAGTGCAATATTTGAATTGTAATATGTGTCAAAAATAATAATAATTGATAATAATATTAAGGAAAAGACCTATATATTCTTTATTTATTATATTTTCTCCTTAGCCATATTTCCATTTAGGGGAAGGAGAAAGAGTGAGTGAGTTTTAAATGTTCCATCTGCCAAAGTGAATGTCAAGCAGAAATGAATCTTTTAGTAATGAAAGCTGCTTGCAAAGAGTGTCGTCTAGTTTTGAATGTAACAAGCAAGGGAATATGCCATTTAAATTCAAAACCATAACCACTGGTGTTCAACTGCACAACTGATATTTCCTTTGAGCAAAATATAAAGTAAAATAACATTGCACAGTTGCATTCTGATACACAACATTCAGCAAATTATTCAATGAATACAAATAAATGATATTAAGTGAACTTCCATAGAATAGCACCTTAATCATATCCTGGCAACCTTTTGGTGTATTGTGTATTTATGAGTCAGCTTTCCCTAGTGCAGCATTTCAGAGAGATGAGCCTATCGCAGCACCAGTGAGTGCCAAGACACAAATCAATCTTCTAGACAGAATGCCAGGCCAATACCGGTTGTTTTCACACGTGTATCCACATTTGGCCTATTCAGATTCAACAATGCATATATTGGGGACTGAATAAGGAAGTATTTTTGCTAGGTGATGGCCGTTGGAAGTCATACCAGGTGGCATCACTGTGGCCACAGTATAAACCTGCGATGCAATATGTTCACCAAAAAATATTGGCAGATTTTCGATTGTGATTTAGTGTGTTTCAGGTTTCAGATTTTAGGCAACAAATTTACAACTGTGTTCATTTTTGATTCTGGGTTTTGAGCAACTGCTAGTATTGTTGTTCTTGCTAATTCATCTTCTACTCTTTAATATACAGACCTTCTGTTTTATACCCATTTGCAGAATGGTGTGAAAGTGGCATAAGAAACTATTTCAAAGAGCATATATAAGCTGACCTAGAATTATTGTTGAGTGATCTTCTAGTGCCTCATGCATAACGACGTGCGTAGAATTCGCACTATAACATTACGTAAGCACAAAAGCGGGAATGTGCTTACGCACAAAAAAATCCAGATGTATAAATCTGTGCAAACGCCAGCTTCCATGTTATTCCGCTAAATAAATCCCGGTCAGCGTGAAAATTAACACACGTGCACGCGCCTGCCACCACTCCCCAACTCCTCCCAGAAATATGCCTCTTTGAATATGCAAATCAATATAAATAGCCCTTAAGCTCAGTGTTCTGTGAAAAGGCAATGCAAAAGCACGAGGGAAAATAGAATTTCAATGAATACCAAGTGGATGCAAGGAAAAACATACTATTTGTTGGTTTAAACAGTGGTATAAACAACAAAAGGAAGTTGATTGAGTGACATAGTGTTTCGGAGAAACTTGAAAGCTCAAGTTCACAAAGTTGCACAGTGCCGAAATAAAAAAGAAGCTGTCAGATATCAAAGTCGCCATGAAAAGGCGAGTCGTAGCCCACCGTCTGAGTGTCATATGAAAGCTTATTAGGGTACAGAGAAAAAAAAAATAGGCACACAGTAGGAAAAATGCACAAAACGTCAACTATAATCTCGAAATTTACTTACTTATCAATAGCTCCTGATGACCCTGATTCTATTGATTCACTAACAGAATGTCTGACTTGTATCTCAGAATGGATGAATAGTAATTTTCTCAAGTTAAATAAAGAGAAAACTGAAATCTTAGTGATCAGCAATAATGGATACAATGAGGCTATTAGAAATAAACGGGATACATTAGGATTAAAAGTCAAGACGGAGGTAAAAATCTTAGGGGTGATTGTTGACTGTAATCTGAATTTTAAATCACATATTAATCAGTTCATTAGGACAGCATTTTTTCACTTAAGAAACATAAGTAAAGTTAGACCGCTTATATCACTGAAAGATGCTGAGAAATTAGTTCACGCGTTTGTTTTCAGTCGACTAGATTACTGCAACGCACTCCTCTCAGGACTACCCAAAAAAGACATAAATCATTTGCAACTAGTGCAGAATGCAGCTGCTAGAATCCTAACTAGGAAAAGAAAACCCGAACACATTTCTCCAGTTTTAATGTCACTACACTGGTTACCTGTGTCATTCAGAATTGACTTTAAAATTCTGCTTATGGTTTATAAAGCCTTAAATAATCTCGCCCCATCTTATATATCGGAATGTCTGACACCTTATATTCCAAATCGTAACCTCAGATCCTCAAATGAGTGTCTCCTTAGAATTCCAAGAACAAAACTTAAAAGAAGTGGTGAGGCGGCAATCTGCTGCTATGCACCTAAAATCTGGAATAGCCTGCCAATAGGAATTCGCTGGGCTGATACAGTAGAGCACTTTAAAACACTGCTGAAAACACATTACTTTAACATGGCTTTTCTATAACTTCAATTTAATTTTAATTTAACTTAATCCTGATACTCTGTATATTCAATTTCCTCATAATAACTATTCATGGTGGCTCTAAAATCCGTACTGACCCCTACTCTCTTTTCTGTTTCTTTTTCCGGTTTCCTTGTGGTGCAGGCCACCACCACCTACTCAAAGCTTCATGATGCTCCAACAATGATGGACGGATTAAAAGGCAGAAGTCTACGTGACCATCATCATCATCAAGCCCTTCCGTGAGAACCCTAAATCCAAAGAGGACTGTTTCATTTATGTTAGGTAGAATGCCCAGAGGGGACTGGGCGGTCTCATGGTCTGGAATCCCTACAGATTTTATTTTTCTCCAGCCGTCTGGAGTTTTTTTGTTTTTTCTGTCCCCCCTGGCCATTGAACCTTACTCTTATTCGATGTTAATTAATGTTGATTTATTTTGTTTTATAATTGTGTCTCTCATTTTTCTATTCTTTAATATGTAAAGCACTATGAGCTACTGTTTGTATGAAAATGTGCTATATAAATAAATGTTGTTGTTGTTGTTGTTGAAATTTCCACTTTAATCACGTAGTTTATTTTGTCATTAGAATCAAGTAGAACATCATAAACTTCTTAAAATTGTTTAATTTACTAGTTTCTCAAATCCCATCGTAATTAAAGTAGCACATTAAATGCTTTCTTTTGTATTTGATCTTCTATGTGCTCTATGTGTGTGAATCACTACGTGCTTCTGGGCTTTCTCTTCCTCCGACAAGACACAGAATCCATTATGTTCGTGATATTACAGCTCTCTGAATAATTAAAATACTGAGATATATATACGTGATATAATTTTCATGATAATAGGAGTTAAAGCATGGTATTAAACATGGGAACACGGTTGTGCAGTGATTGTTCATGTCTCACGCAAGATGCTTGCTGTGCCATGCGTGACCTTCGATGAAATACTTTATTGTAGCAGTCCTGTCTCTTTCAAACATACTAACCTCCAATTCCTGTCCTTCCTTTTCTTTCTCCAAATACCCAATCACCACACAATCAGCTCTGTAAGCTTAGAACACCGATTCTTCAAAACTTTTAAGGAACAATCTGTGAATGGAGCGCCAGCTCCTCGCTAGCACTGCAACACTGTGTCCTCACATGTTTATTTATTAACAATATATATTATGTAAATTAAGTTAAAGTTTTATCTGTATAATATAATAAACATATTTTGCTGCATTTCATCTTAAAAATGATATTGTCATCATATGTAAATAAAATTACAATCAGATGCATTAAACTAATAAACAATATGTGGTTTATTTCAGTGTATTTATAAAGCCGCATGAGGGATGTGGATCTAAAAAAGAAAGGCTAACCACACAGGAACAGTAGCTCTGCTTTGACGCTGTGTGCCGCCAGTCTGCAAAGCTGAGCGCAGAACTTGCTTACGACAGGGTATGCGCTACTGTGGAAATGTGCGTGGCTTTATGCCAAGTTTAGGTTTTATACATTGCGATTTGAACGTGGAAACGTTCTTATGCAACATTTTTGTGCGTACACACCGTTTATACATGAAACCCCTGATCTTTTTTGGAGAAACCATTATTGGTCATTTTACTTCTTTACTTCAAGTACATCTTACTTGCTGTATGTCTAAGTACATTTTTCATCGGTGTCTGTACTTTTGTGCTTCAGTTTTCTGTATAATTTTGGCACATTTGTTACTTAGTTTTCCTGCTTTCTGTTTGTTTTAGGCCATAGGTTTTTTAAGTTTCCATTACAGTTACGTGATGTTGCAACACTCATTGAGGATCTAGTTATAGGCAGGTGCCCACTGTGACTGCATGAGAATCATGGGAGTGAATCAAGCTCTAGCGAGATCAACATTGCCTGAAAGATGTGTAGCTAACAGCACAACTAGTTTTAAGGCCACCTAGAATCTGTATCATGTACTGTTTTGACATATATTTTTTGTTTCCCTGTCACTGCCTAAAACTAGACAAACCTGCACAGCTGCTGTTCAGGACACTAAAAGCATATTTCACAAATATAAATGTAGTCAACCCTATAATAAACATTGGAGAAAGGTAAAAAAAATAACCACCTCCTCCCAATAGCTAGTGCATGGAACCTCCTAGCAAGAGTAAAATAGTTAGCCCTAAATTTCTAATTGTTCAGTACCATAAAATTAGTTAAAAGGAACTTAATTATGCAATAAATCCATGCATATGAAATGTTGTGAGCATATGACTAGATTTATGAATTACAGTGCATCCGGAAAGTATTCACAGTGCATCACTTTTTCCACATTTTTTTATGTTACACCCTTATTCCAAAGTGGATTCATTTTTTTCCTCAGAATTCTAGATAGATAGATAGATAGATAGATAGATAGATAGATAGATAGATAGATAGATAGATAGATAGATAGATAGATACTTTATTAATCCCAAGGGGAAATTCACAATTTAATCTTATTTTTTATCTTTGCGCCGGCTCGGCTGCCCCGATATCGTCTTCTTACCTCGTCAGGTAAATAAGGAACCACACCGGCATAAGCATTTCTTCTCAGTGCTTTAAGCTGACTACTTGAATAGGCGATTCTCGGAGTGTAACAATCCATGTCAAATAGTAAAATAGTAAAAATGTGTAAAAAGTGTCCAGGGAGCAATTCCACATAAAAGAAAGTGGTAGAAGTGATCAGTGAAATAGAGAGCTGCTGGAAAGGTTGCCACTCGGATGCGGCGCCGGAAATGACTCTACACACAACACCCCATAATGACGTGAAAAAAGTTTACTTGAGATTTTTGCAAATTTATTAAAAATAAAAAAAATGAGAAATCACATGTACATAAGTATTCACAGCCTTTGTCATGAAGCTCAAAATTGTTTCCCCTAATCATCCTTGAGATGTTTCTGCAGCTTAATTGGAGTCCACCTGTGGTAAATTCAGTTGATTGGACATGATTTGGAAAGGCACACACCTGTCTATATAAGGTGCCACAGTTGGCAGTTCATGTCAGAGCACAAACCAAACATGAAGTCAAAGGAATTGTCTGTAGACCTCCGAGACAGGATTGTTTCGAGGCACAAATCTGGGGAAGGTTACAGAAAAATTTCTGCTGCTTTGAAGGTCCCAATGAGCACAGTGGCCTCCATCATCCGTAAGTGGAAGAAGTAAGAAACCACCAGTACTCTCCGTAGAGCTGGTCGGCCATCTAAAATGAACGATCAGGGGAGAAGGGCCTTAGTCAGGGAGGTGACCAAGAACCCAATGGTCACTCTATCAGAGCTCCAGAGGTCCTCTGTGGAGAGAGGAGAACCTTCCAGAAGGACAACCATATCTGCAGCAATCCACCAATCAGGCCTGTATGGTAGAGTGGCCAGACGGAAGCCACTCCTTAGTAAAAGGCACATGGCAGCTATTTTTAATAAATTTGCAAAAACCTCAAGTAAACTTTTTTCACGTTGTTATTATGGGGTGTTGTGTGTAGAATTCTGAGGAAAAAAATTAATTTAATCCATTTTGGAATAAGGCTGTAACATAACAAAATGTGAAAATACTGTGAATACTTTCCGGATGCAGTGTATGTATCATGAATCATTTTACATTCTATCATGGGGGCGGCACGGTGGTGCAGTGGGTTCGTTTCCCAGGTCCTCCCTGCGTGGCGTTTGCATGTTCTCCCTGTGTTTGCGTGGGTTTCCTCCGGGTAATCCGGTTTCCTTCCACAGTCCAAAGACATACAGGTTAGGTCCATTGGTGATTCTAAATTGCCCCTAGTATGTGCTTGATGTGTGGGTGTGTGTGTGTGTGCACCCTGCCCGGGGATTATTTCCTGCCTTGCGCCCTGTGTTGGCTGAGATTAGCTCCAGCAGACCCCCGTGACCCTGTAGTTAGTATATAGCGGGTAGGGTAATGGATGGATGGATAAAATATCATATTTTTTAAAACAGAGCCACAAAATGAAAGTGAAAGAAATCTTCACATTTCAAAACTTAATACAAAATATACAAGATCATACAAAGAAAAATATTCAGCTGAAACAAATATTACGAAAGTACTAGAAGTCAAAAAATCTAAACAGATATGTAAAATTTCAAATTAACCACCACATTTTCTCCTTTTTGTTAACTTTTGCCATTGCACCTGTAATTCCAGAATTAATCAAGTATTACTTCAGTAATATTAAGAAGAAGAACTTAAACTTCTTGGACTGGCAAAGTGATCAATCAGGAAGTCATAAACTTTATTGTTTGCACTCAGTTGGGGGAAGTTTTCAATAGATTCAGACTTGCACCTTCATTGAGACAAGAATTAGATTTTTGTATGTTCATTTTCTATAACTGAAATGGTAGCCATGTTAGATGCTATGGCAGGACAAAGAAAGCAAAAACAATAGTGAACACTTAACAATAATCAATGCTACAGTTATTGAAAAATCAACAGAACTTTATTTGTCTCAGGGGGGAAATTTGGCTTTTTACAGAAACGAGATAGATAGATAGATAGATAGATAGATAGATAGATAGATAGATAGATAGATAGATAGATAGATAGATAGATAGATAGATAGATAGATAAGAGAAAAAACACATGATATGGGACGTAAGTGACACTGGTCTGTAATCATTTGGTAAAGAGGCACCTGCTTTCTTTTGAAATAGAATAATGCAGGATGTTTTCCATAGCAATGACACTTTTGGGACAAACGCAACAGGTGACTTAGGACACTACAAAATTGGGAATTCCATTTGGTCCTGTAGTTTTTCCTGTGTGTAGCTTCCACAATAGTCTCCTCACTTGGTGTTCAGTTATAGACTGCACGTACTGATGGTCAACTCACCATTGGCCTTTCCAGTTGAAGTAGTAGGAGTTGCTGATGTAGTAAGGTGAATGTAGTAATGTGCAGGGACTGGTCATTGGGAGAAGGCAGTAGGAGGAAAATTTTATTCAAAATGATCTGGGAGATATTGGAAAGATACTGTATAAACTAATACATTTTAAGGTAATGTTTGAAAAACTATGCAAAAGGGGCCAGTATAACATCACTTACTGTACAGTATATAGAGAAGCGGAGTATTCCATTTGCATAAAGCATAACTCCTAATCTCGTGTGGACTCAAAAGTTATATGTCTACTAGGGGCTCTGCAAACATTATAACATAAAAGCAGGGAAACATCAAGAAGGGGGTGCAATCACAATATTTCTTTTATGTCTTATACACTGTCACTTACCTGTGTAAAATGAAAGAAATAAACACCCTTTCAACACGCCTTCTCATTCTATTTCACAAAATTACTGAGTAGAATATTCTTGATACTGCAAGTGATCAACATCTCCCATTTGTTTTTAAACACCAGACTCAAAAGCATGCTGTTGAAACTATTATTTATTTATTATGGTACAGTTTCAGATACTGTGAATATGCCATTGTGCTTTATAGTTGTTTTAATATACTGTAGCTACATTTACAAGAAGGCTCTCAAATCATGGTGATTGTGGCAGGTACAAATTGTGGGGTTTACCATAATATAAAAAGACAACACTATGATTGCTCTAGAAAGACTTACAGCATACTCAATTATATACTTGTGTTGAAGATGATATGTCTCTCTGTAGATGATCAGAATGTTTTAAAAATGGACTGAACCTCTCATTATAGATTTAATGTGAACTGTGATGTTTCACTGTAAACTTTAATTTCTGAACACATTTAAACAAACAGCTTTCTAAGGAAAGTATCAAGAAGGTAGGTTCCTGTAAAAAACAATCAGAATAGTATCCTATACCGGCAGATTTATTTCAACCCAGTATTCATTATGGTTTACAGGCAAGGGATTTTGAAGTGTTCTGATTACTTAGTGTTCATTTTGAGTCTAGCAAAGCTATTTTCTGTTTTCATCTTCATAATTTCTAAGTTTCAAGTTTTAAGCTTAATGAAGCAAACTCAACTTATTTTAACTACAGTAGCATAATCTGTAATTTTAACCCAACCACAGGGGATGCACAAACCAGTGTGTTTCTTCATGCCAGTCCCAAGACCGGATAAATGGGGAGGATTACGTCAGGAAGGGCATCCAATGTAAAATTTTGCTAAATCACTATGAGGACAACAATACAAATTTTGATACTGGATCGATCAAGCCCCGGTTAACAACGACTGCCACCAGTACTGTTAGCCAACAGGGTGCTGGCGGAAATTGGGCTACTATTGGCTGAAGAAGAAGAATGAGAAGGAGAAGAAGAGGGAGGAGACGTGTCCGGAGGCAGGAGAGAGGAGGATGGTAAAGAGAGTGGAACTGAGGGTAGGAACTTTGAATGTTGGCAGTATGACTGGTAAGGAGAGAGTTAGCAGATAAGGAAGGCTGATATATTGTGCATGCAAGAGACTAAATGGAAGAGGAGTAAGGCCAGGTGGATCGGAGGTGGATTCAAATTGTTCTATTGTGGTGTGGATAGGAGGAGAAATGGAGTAGGGGTTATTCTGAAAGAACAGTATGTCAAGAGTGCTTTGGAGGTGAAAAGAGTGTCAGACAGAGTAATGATTATGAAGCTGGAAATTGGAGGTGTGATGAGTACAAGAGTGGAGGAAGATGCACACAGGTAGATTACATCCTATGCAGAAGAGTCAATCTAAAGGAGATTGAAGACTGCAAAGTGGTGGCAGGGAAAGTGTAGTTAAGCAGCATAGAATGGTGGTCTGTAGGATGACGTTGGAGATCAAGAAGAGGAAGAGAGTGAGGGCAGAGCCAATGATCAAATGGTGGAAGTTAAAAAAGGAAGACTGCAAGGTTGAGTTTAGGGAGGAGGTGAGACAGGCACTGGGTGGCAGTGAAGAATTACCAGACAGTTGGGAAACTACAGCAGATGTAGTAAGGGTGAAAGCAAGAAGTGTGCTTGGCATGACATTTGGACAGAGAAAGGAAGAAAAGGAAACCTGGTGGTGGAATGGGGAAGTACAGGAGAGTATAAAGAGAATGGCAAAGAAGAAGAGGGATAGTCAGAGAGATGCAGAAGGTAGACAAGAGTGCAAGGAGATAAGGTTCAAGGTGAAGAGAGAGGTGGTGAGGGCTAAAGAAAAGGCGCATGATGATTTGTATAAGAGGTTGGACACTAAGGAGGGAGAAAAGGACCTGTACCAATTGGCTAGACAGAAGAAGAAAGAAGTGCAGCAGGTTAGGGTGATAAAGGATAAAGATGGAAACATACTCACAAGCGAGGAGAGTGTGTTGAGCAGATGGAAAGAGTACTTTGAGTGGCTGATGAATGAAAAGAACGAGAGAGAGAGGGAAGAGGTTGGATGATGTGGAGATAGTGAATCAGGAAGTGCAACGGATTAGCAAGGAGGAAGTGAGGATTGCTATGAAGAGGATGAAGAATGGAAAGGCCGTTGGTCCAGATGACATACTGTACCTATGGGAGCATGGATGTGTTTAGGAGTGATGGTAGTGAAGTTTTTAACCTGATTGTTTAATGGAATCTTGGAAAATGAAAGGTTGCTTGAGGAGTGGAGAAGAAGTGTACTGATGCCGATATCTATACTAATAAAAGGCAAAGCCCTCACTGACTGACTCACTCACTCACTCACTCACTCACTCATCACTAATTCTCCAACCTCCCATGTAGGTAGAAGGCTGAAATTTAGCAGGCTCATTCCTTGCAGCTTACTTACAACAGTTAAGCAGGTTTCATTTCGAAATTCTACGTGTAATGGTCATAACGGTTGACAGCGTCCGCCAAGTTGAACTTTCTTATTTATGCCCCCATCTTAACAAAATTTGGTAGGTGGCTTCCTTGTGCTAACTGAAACCAATGTACGTACTTATTTCAGTGGTATGACACCACTGTCGGCCATATTGAACTTTCCAACGTCACTAATTCTCCAACTTCCCGTGTAGGTAGAAGGCTGAAATTTGGCAGGCTCATTCCTTACAGCTTACTTACAAAAGTTAAGCAGGTTTCATTTCGAAATTCTACGCGTTACAGTCATAATGGTCGACAACGTCCGCCATGTTGAACTTTCTTATTTATGGCCCCATCTTCATGAAATTTGGTAGGCGGCTTCCCTGCACTAACCGAAACCAATGTACATACTTATTTCAGTGGTATAATGCCACTTGTCAGCCACCATATTGAACTTTTCAATGGTCTTTGTTACTTATGGGCCCATCTTCAAGAAATTTGGTACGCTGGTTCCCAACGCTAACTGTACATATATACGTCCGTAGCCTGCAGCTCGGTCACCGTGTAAGGCGGCGTTGGGTCCCCCATCCCAACGCCTCCCACATTGTTGGCTGCCTGCCTATATAAGGCCGTCCATCGCTCCGGTCTCTACATTCCCTTTCTTGCTTCGCCACGGGATTCACGTCTCCCTGCTGATAACTACAGCCTTTTTATTTAATCTACGGCTTCTTCGCTGTTTTATTGTTCGCTTATTACGATTATTGTTATTGTGTAGGTATTTTAGACTTACTTTACATTGTTCATGTACCCATTTCCTTTATAGTTCCAACCATACCCCCATTAACATGTCTATCGAGATGATCACCATCGATCAAAGAACTGTCACTTACCAAATGGTTTCCATGCCCGGAGATGGCACCTGCCTTTTCCATTCTCTTTGTTACATATTGCACGGCCATATCAGGCTCACTCTTGATATCCGGAGGAACATTGTGTCTTATATATTGAATGACTGGGACAGGTTCAAGGTGTGGATTGATGACGGTACAGGAGCTAATTATACTACACAGGAGCACTATAAGAGTGAAATGCTTAAGCCCTTCACCTATGCATCTGCATGTGAGTTGATGGCTGCCGCTGAATTGTTCGGTTGTCGCTTTCAAGTCTACCGAAATGGCCAAATATTTTACACCTTTCAAAACTGCCAATGCCTCTTAAACATCTTAGATTCACAGGTGACGATTTCAGTAGTGGACACTTTGATGTTTATGAATGTTTAAACTCTCAAAAGCTGGATGTGAAGTTATTGATGAAACCGGTTGTATACTTACAACGCTTGACAGATGCCGAATGTCACTTCAACACAAGTCCTGCAAATACTGTCGTAATTGAAACAAACCATGAAACTCACACCGATTATGACAGCAGCAATCCAAGCTGTGAGATTTGAGACAAGATTACTTTTCACATGGCCAAATGTACGTTGCATGCTCAAGTGTAAGCTCAGCGCACAGCTTGGTCATACAGTATTACAACCGGAGGGCCGAACTGACAACGTGGTATACAAAGAAATCCTTAACAAATAATTATTGGTATATTTTCCCTCAGTTTAAAAAGGTTTAATTTTCTTCTTAATAAAGATTTTAAGGCAGTACTTCACTGTTGTGAAGCGTGGGTATTTTACTAGTTTATGAATAAGGGGGATGTGCAGGACTGTTGTAACTACAGGGGGATAAAATTGATGAGCCACAGCATGGGGTTATGGGAAAGAGTAGTGGAAGCTAGGTTAAGAAGTGAGGTTATGATTAGTGAGCAGCAGTATCATCTCCAGACAGAGGAGCAGCTTCAGCAACAAACTGCTATCACTGTCCTGCTCCACTGACAGACTAAGGAAATCGTTCCTCCCCCACACTATGCGACTCTTCATTTCCACCCCGGGCCAAATGTTAACATTATATTAGATTATAGACTGTTAACATGTTAACATTATATTAGATTATAGACTGCCTCACACTCTCCACCTTGCATTTTTTAACTTGCACTGCATTTTTATCACTCTTTAATTAACATTGTTTTTATTGTTTTCATCATTGTGCTGCTGCTGGAGTATGTGAATTTCCCCTTGGGCATTAATAAAGTATCTATCTATCTATCTATCTATCTATCTATCTATCTATGGCTTCAAGCCAAGAAAGAGCACCACAGATGCAATCTTTGCTCTGAGAGTGTTGATGAAGAAGTATAGAGAAGGCCAAAAGGAGCTGCATTGCATCTTTGTGGACCTGGAGAAAGCATATGACAGGGTGCCTTGAGAGGAGTTGCGGTGTTGTATGTAGAAGTTGGGAGTGGCAGAGAAGTATGTAAAATTTGTACAGGATATGTACGAGGGAAGTATGACCGTGGTAAAGTCTGCGGTAGGAGTGACGCATGCATTCAAGTTGGAGGTGGGATTACATCAGGGATCGACTCTGAGCCCTTTCTTACTTGCAATGGTGATGGACAGGTTGACAAGTGAAATTAGACAGGAGTCCCCGTGGACTATGATGTTTGCTCATGACATTGTGATCTTTAGCGATAGTAGAGAACAGGTTAAGGAGACCCTAGAGAGGTGGACATATGCTCTAGAGAGAAGAGGAATGAAGGTCAGTAGGAACAAGACAGAATATATGTGTGTAAATGAGAGGGAGGTCAGTGGAATGGTGAGGATGCAAGGAGTAAAGTTGGCAAAGGTAGATGAGTTTAAATATTTGGGATCAACAGTACAGAGTAATTGGGATTTTGGAAGAGAGGTGAAAAAGAGAGTGCAGGCAGGGTGGAATGGGTGGAGAAGAGTGTCAGGAGTGATTTGTGACAGACGGATATCAGCAAGAGTGAAAGGGAAGGTCTACAGGACGGTAGTGAGACCAGCTATGTTATCGGGTTTGGAGACAGTGGCACTGACCAGAAAGCAGGAGACAGAGCTGGACATGGAAGAGTTAAAGATGCTAAGATTTGCATTTGGGTGTGAAAAGGATGGATAGGATTAGAAATTAGTACATTAGAGGGTCAGCTCAAATTGAATGGTTGGGAGACAAAGTCAGAGGTGAGATTGCGTTGGTTTGGACATGTGCAGAGGAGAGATGCTGAGTATATTGGGAGAAGGATGCTAAGGATAGAGCTGCCAGGCAAGAGGAAAAGGGGAACGCCTAAGAGAAGGTTTATGGATGTGGTGAGAGAGGACATGCAGGTGATTGGTGTAACAAAACAAGATGCAGAGGACAGAAAGATATGGAAGAAGATGATCTGTTGCTCCCCTAATGGGAGCAGCCAAAAGAAGAAGAAGCATAATCTATAATATTCCTTTTTAATGTCAACTAACATTAGCAAAACAGGAACTGTTGGAAGACCCGGACTTAAAGAGCATGATTGGTGTAAGGACACTGGGTTGTGTGTGGGACTGTGTTCAGTGTAAATAGTATAAATAAACGTGTGTGTTGTGGAACAGTTGATACCTGTCTGTTGGTGTTGGGGCTGGTTTTCCACACAAAGAAAAGAGAACAACATAAACCCTTTTGCTTATCTAAACCATCACATACAGGTAGCTGCCCCCTGTTTTTAGGACAGGTGTACAAGTGAATGAGCCATCTTGTAAGCACCAGACAAAAGCCCTTCCTTCACATTCTCTTTTACAACTCTTGCTCAGTATAGTAAGCCATTGTCTAAACCTCTTTCAAGACTCTGCAATTACAAATACTTTTTGATGCAGATTTAGATTTTTTCCCAGTTTCACATACAGTCTAGTTCTGAAATTACTTCTTGGGTCAAAGACAGCAGTCTAGTGGTGTCCCTGTAAACCTGAGCCCCCAGTAGCCTTTTAAAGGTCCAGATCACCAAAACAACCTCCATACTATTCACTTTCTAAAACAGCTTGTAGGTTCTCTGGCCTATTTTTAGCCTTCTTTTTTATTTTCTCTCTCTTTTTCCAAGGAGATAGTCAGTCACCCGTGGTATCTACTGAATTGCCTCACCTCTAGCTCTTGAGCTTGTCTTCCATGGGTTCCTCCTTTGTTTGTCATCTTTCACAATGGCAGAACACATTGTCCCCTGGTGATCCCCAACAATCCTCACTACTTTACTGTACAGTGTGCCAGTACTCTGCTTAATTACTAACTGCCAGAAAGCAGGAACAAAAAAAGACAAAACAATTAAACGCCCACCCGACAGAAAGAGAGAAGAGCCAACAGCATGGGCAAAAAAGTAAGAAAAAAATGCTTATTCTAAAATTGTATTCATGCCATAATTTAAAGAAAAATTTCAACTGATCATCTATAAAAGAATTACATTTTTTCCAATTTCAAATAGTATAGAACATCAACGACTTATAAAAGGTGGGTTACAATGCTTCCAGTTGAGTAACATAAGTCTATGTCCTAGTATAGTGGTATAGACTATTACAGTCAGTTTGTCCTATTTCACTTTAAGCTCATCTGGAGGTACACCAAACACAGCTGTTAATGGGTTAGTAGTTATTGTGACACCAATGCAGTTTGATAAGCTTTTAAAGATTTTGTTTGTCCAGAATTATGTTAATTTTGTACACTCCCAAAACTTGTGGCCCATTGAGGCTAGAGGTTGATTGCAACACTCGGATGTTAGATCTTGCCTTGGATACATTTTTTTATTTTTAAATCATGCATAAGTTTCCTTATAACTATCCAGTCAGCCATCCTCTTTATAGGTCATATGTCTAGTATAATTTCATTTAAGTTTAACAAAGGTCATTAAAATTGCAGCATTGGGAAAAATGTATCATACCCGTCCAAGACTTCCAGGATGTTTTCACGCATAACACACATACAAATGATTTTGTGTTAATTATGCCTCCTGGACTTTCCCACAGTGGGTATAAAAGGACCCTACCAAGGGAACTTCATTGATTGACTACTGGCATGTAGTGTACCCTAAGGTACCAAATTGTTCCCTAAATTAGCCTTTTATGAGTTACTGTGGTTTGTGTGTGAGTGTATCCTGAGATGAACTGGCATACCATTCTGTGTAGACTCTTACTTTATGCTTAGCTTAGGCTCCTAGTATTTTTGACAATATAGTGTCATGTGACAGAGGTTAGTAAACACTGTAGTAGAACTCTGTAGTGTAACATTTTGGAAAATTGTAACCCGTTTTTTTGCAAAAATTGCACTTGTAAGAGGGGTTTGGGGGCTTTGTAATGATGCCTCTCTGCCGCACATTCAAGAGTATCTCTTTACCTTTTCTTTATTGTCTTGGGAACCACAGAAAATAACAATATTCTAATGCTCTTTCTGGTCTAATCTTGGCATTGAAAGTCCAACTCTAGCTGTCTGGTATCTGCAACTTGAACAATCAAGATCCTAATAGTTTGCCTAGGCCAACAATTTTATTACACATGCATATATAAAGTTCAATGCAATTAATAATTTGATAAGTAAAAAACATGAAACTTGAAAACTTTTGCTGAAGCAGAAAATAAATTAACATACAAACAAGACAAATGAATGACTGACATGGTACTAGGTAAGACCCACATATGATTATGTCAAAATTATGGGCAGTTGCATGTGATGTAGGGTGTGATAGAAAGGAGAAGGAGTTGCTTTGCTGCCACTAGGGTCAGAATGATTTTAACAACTCTCCAGAGTTTTCGATTTTCTATCCCTTGTGAGTATTTCTTTTCCTGCCCTACTTGAATATCATATTATCTTTTGCTTGCTTAAATTATACTTTCTAAGTAGAAAGGATAATTACCTTAGTATTGAAGTAATTTAATAATTGTAATCAATATAGTGCATAGTTAAAACCAACAGAGTACATATATGAAGCCAATATATTCCCTGCATTAAACCAGTATAGGTAACGTATGAAATCAATATAGTGCATACACAAAATCATTTATATGTAAGCAGACCAGTAATATCTGCCAATTATCACTAATAATATCAAGGCCATTAGTGAGAGTTGTAAAAGTTACTCAGAAATGATACTTAAGTAAAAGTTGAAGCACGTTGTCAAATTTTTCACTAAAGTAAGATGTATTTCAGTTAAAAATGCTACAGTAATAGTAAAAAGTATTTGCTTTCAAAAATATTCAAGTACCAAAAGTACATTTTCTAATAATGAGAAGGTGCAAGGGTTTATCTAGAGAATAAAATATATTTATTTTTAAACAGCACTCTCGTAATATTTCTGCAACAGAAAAGCACTACAGCATAATGAATCCTGCAAACGCAATCCTGCCTTTGAGCAGTACATAACTGTAGTAGTTAGTGTTACAGTGATGACCTGAAGTGTGATACGGATGAGTGTGGATATGACTTACACTGTGCCTCCTCTATTGGAATACCCATAAGCAGTCGATGAGGCACCCCTTCTCCAGAGAGAAGAATGATAAAATAAAATACAAAAATAAGAATAAAAATTAAGTGAACATCTCACAGCCTTATCACTTCATAATAAATTGGATTTATTTTATTTTACTGAAGTAAAGATGGATTTTAGAATGACAGTTATTACATTGAAAAGTAATACAATGACTTGTGAAATGTTGTTTATCCTTAAGAAGAATTCTCTGAAGAAAGCAGTGGTTTCCTTTGCCCTTTTGTTATACACCAATATTTTTAAATTACCTGCTCTAGCAGTTGTCTAAACTGTATAATATTCACCACAATTAAACTCAAGGCATATTAGTAACTTTCTAGCATAACCAAATATATACCAGTCAGTTGTCTCATAATATATATATATATTTATATTTTAATGCATTCCTATGGACAATTTAAATTCTACAAAATAACATTTTCCGCAAAATTCCATATAGTAGAAATGAAAGATTCTTATCTCTGCTTGAAGGAAAACTGACACCCTTTTGTTAGCTCTAACATAACAAGAGACAGCAAGTCATTGGCGTCCCTCCCTTCGTCCCTCATAGGCCAAAAGATTTTGCTTGAACTCCAAGATTCTCTTCTGCAGTTACCCAGCTATTTTTATGGCCAAGCTCTCTGTAGAATTTCAGTAATTGAACTGCCACAATATCTTGTGCGTAGAACACATAGATATTGTTCTCACTATACATAAACTTGAGGTCTCAAGATACTACTTATGCCTATAAAATCTTCCTTGCAAAAGATTAAAAAGACACTGCTTTTTGAGACTTCAGGGGCTCTATATAAGATAGTTTAAGAAGAAAATGCTGTCTTTCAACATGCTTCTTTAAATTTTAAGATGAGTTTTTGAAAGCAGAGTTTTCTTTAGGTGTGTTTTCAAATACAATGTTGGAAGATATGCACATTCAGTTCCCATGTCCCAAATAGTGAGTGTGAAGCAGAGCAAGCTAACAAATGAGCAGTTGAGGACACGATATTGTGCTTTTATTTTTGAATGCTATACAACATTCTATTTGCTGTGTCTTTGCAATGCTGAACAATTACCTAAATTGACAACACAACTGATTGGTTTCTTTTATAAATTAATAATCACCTGTTCTATGTAATGAATAATGAGGACTTGCTGGAAACTTAATGAAGTAAAAAGTATGTTATTTGACCTAAAAACATAATGTAGTAAAATAAGCCCTAAATTAAGTACAAATAGCTGTAAGATGTACTTTAGTAAAAAAAGTAGTTAAACTTTGTTTGCACCTGTGAATGTAGTTCATACAAAAACTGACAGCATAATAGTACAAACCACTTTAGTTCGGTCACAAAATGTGAAAAAATGTGCTTAAACCAGTGACATACAAGTGCAAATCAATATAGTTCATATGCAAACCACTAATATGCAGGCATTGAACAATGCAGTTCATTTCAATTAAACTAGTATTGTATTCATGCAAAGCAATAAAGTGTGCATGCAAAACCAATAGTGAATACTCATAAACCCATACTGTGAACATGTAAACCAATAGATTACATACAAAAATATATGATTAATAGCCTTTTTGGCCCCCTTATATGATTTTAACTATGCACATTTTTGTAAACCACTTCCACTTATGCTTTTATAATACATGTAACCATGTTGTTTAGTAACAGAAAACTTAAAACAGAAATATTATATTGTTTTAAAGGAAAAGTATGAATGAATACCTCTAAAATATAAAAAATAATGTTGATAAGATAAAGATATATGGGTTCTGGGGCAGCACAGTGGCACAGTGGTAGTGCTGCTGCCTCGCAGTTAGGAGACCTGGGTTCGCTTCCCGGGTTCTTCCTGTGTCTGTGTGGGTTTCCTCTGGGTGGTCCAGTTTCCTCCCACAGTCCAAAGACAAACAGGTAAGGTGCATTGGCAATTCCTCCTTTGGAAGGAATCATATGTGCTTAATCGTAGACACACCTAAGAAGGAAAACTGGAAGCCCAGAGAATCTAAGAAGGTCTGACAGGTGACAGGATAAACACTCCTTTCAGTTACATTCATTGCAAGGATATAACATTTGACAAAACCAAATGAACTCTGGTTCACTTACCATGTAGGATAAGAAACTCTGCTTGAGAACCCTTAAAGAGATGCTGATTGATTAATGATGTTAATCACTTAGTTGTTAGTTAGGAGCATGTGCTGTTACAGCACGTTGCCACACCCACCACATCATAAACCTCCTCAGGATCCCAGATTAGAACCTGAGTGCAGCCATGCAACAGGTGACATGTTTGTTAAACCACAATAAATATTATCAGTGTGGGTGGATGGAAATCGTTGCTCTGAAATCCAACCTCTCAATTAGATGAATTGAAGCCATTATATATAATAATCCTCAGCTGATTAAAGGCAAATTTATGGTCAGAGGTTGACGTTACCGCTTAAGTAAAGACTCTTTACTCAGAGTTTTTAGGTGTCCGTAATACAAGTAATAAGCTAGCATTCACTAACATCAACTAGGAACACCTCATTGGTAGTATAGCTACAGGGTCCATTACAACAACAATAACAGCATTTCATTTTCTGTAGCACATGTATGTACAAAACTGTAGCAAAGATTGCTTTGCAAATGCAAGAAAAAACAAAACACATTACTAACAGATAGGAATAAGAATGAATAAATATACTGAAAATAGTTGATAAGAATTAATCAATACACGTATACATAACATAAATATAGAAGTATTAGAAAAAGTAGAGTTCTTATATAGATTAATTTTTAAGTCTCTAATGATAAGTCCAATGCTATGGTCAGAACAGAACAGAAAAACAATACTCCCAGGGGTGAGATGCTGGAGAAAAAAGAAACAAAATCTGCAGGGGTTCCAAGGCCAAAAGACACACAACATACACTGGGCATTAGACCTATCATAAATGTACTTTAGTCGTTCCTTATTATTTTGAAAGCTTTGTCCTAGAAGATGCTGTTTAGTTTAGTTTAGTGTAGTGTAGTGTAATTTACTAAGTATAGTATTTGGGTTCTTGTGGTTTGGCCATATTGGGATGAATATGAGCTCTATCAAATTATGGAATAAACATAACATTTTACTGACTTTAAATATGCAAACAAATGTTAAATTACTTAAAGTATTTAGGACATAATGCATTTGTCTATTACCAACTCAGTGAAAGAAAAAAAATCTTTAATAAAGATAGTATTGATTTCATATCATTAAAATAACAGAATTTGCTGTTAGCTGTATTAGCTGAATGCCTTTCATAGACAGACACCAGCCTATTAGTATGTTTTTTTTTTTTTTAATTTAATAGTGTTCAGCTGACTGGTTTCAAAAGAGACTCTGTTAACTTTATAGTTTTTGTTTTGCTGTCATAAAGATTAACCTGTTAAATGCATATTTAACCCTCCAAAGTCTCTCTCATCATTTTTACCTTCAGTCATTAAATATTAACAGCCTACTGGGATTTAAAACATCAGTTCAAATTAATAGAGCTCATATCATCAGTTTCAAGTAACAAGTGGTATGCACTACTGAAATGATACATTGTATTTGTGTGACCTTGATATACTTGAAAGTGAAAACTTTGAATTCAAATGATTCAAAAGGAACAGTTCAAAAGAAAAGGAACAAGACACCAGAAAAGCAAAACAATCTATAAAATACTGAAGGCTTCAGGCCTTAAACAGTAAAATATAAATGTATTAAACAAGTTTGTAGCTACACAGCAGGCCTTCTGCTATAATGATAAAACAGGTACTTCATATATGACTGATTTAATTGTGGCCAATAATAAAGGTCATAATTAATACCCCAATACAGACACTAATAAACAATTTTAAATTGCCACCATAATCAAATGATGCAAACATCTCTGAGTTACAAAAGTTCATTGCTGCAACTGACAATTTCTTAATTGTATTCAGTCATTCATGGAAATTTTATTAACATCGAACTGATGTATCCTGCCCTTACTCTGTCACAACACCAGGGATCTAATTTCATTATTTTCCACAAGATTTGCTTGACTACTGCCATGATTTTAATATTGCTTTAGTCCAGATGTTTATGCTATTTAAATTAGACAGCAAAGGCTTTTGGGTAAACACAATTAAAGAAGTTTTTTTTCTAAGTATACTTTTATTACATGAACTTTCAGCTTACACAATTGAGCAATATGTCAGAAAAATGTGTGTTTTCCATTCTATGCACTATTAAACTGAAACCAGCAATAAGATGCCTAGTAATATGTTTTTGTAAAATATGCGCTTTATGAGGCTCAAATGATCCCTTTCCTGCAGTAAGGGTTGTTACATCCTCATTGCAAAATTTGTTTTATTTAGATCTGCCCTCTGTGATATTTCTGAAGAAGGACAGTTTATAAGATAAATCAAAGCTTTTCATGTATTGCAGTTAAAACAAGGCAACACAGTTTGCTTGTGAAGTTATAGAGCTGATTCACAGCTGAAAACTGGTGAAAATATTATCACTAATACCATATTAATTGTTTATTAAACTTGTTTTAACCTGTTGATAAGGTTTAATGAGTACACTTTTGTATAGAATATGAGACAAAATACATGTGCAATTTTTTCTGATTGTCAGATTAACATACTATTTTTTATTATTACTTTATTTTATTTGAATGAGATAAAGGTGGACCAGTGACGCTGTGCCTTACAAATTTTTTCTTTGTGTAGATTTTTCAACAATTTTTCTCCACTCATCCTATAGACATGCCATTCAACTTTATTAGTAATTCCAAGCCAGTTTGAGTGTGAGTGTGGCTTTATGCATAAGTGGGCCTTGTGATTCACTGATACATCGTCAATTGCCAATTTCTGTCCTCAACCCAGTGCAGCCAGTATAGGCCCCATCCTCAGTGCTGGATTAAGCAGGTTTAACAATGTTATGCTATGATATTACAGCTTGCTGAACCATTCATACATCTAACCATTTTTGCAGCCATTACATGATTGCAGGATGCCTTAGACTATCCAAGCAGCCTTACCTTCAAGTTAGCATTTGTTTTTGACATGCTAGCAATGGAAAAATCTAAATACTGTATACCATCTTTTCTTGCCTTTTTCTACACACCTGTTATTACCACTTATTACTTTTAATGTAACACCATATTCTATTTTAATTTCTTTTATGAGCAAGTAAGTTGTAATTTCATCTTCCTTGCTCAAAAATAGTTTTGATAATAGGTTAGGAGCATGAACTGATACAGTGCATTGCAGCACCCACCACACGACAAACCAACTCAGGATCCAGATTAGGACCCGAGTGCAGCCATTCAACAGATGCTACCTCGGCATCACACTAGTTCAGATGGAGTGGAACAGTATGAGGTTTTTAATGGTGGCTGGAGTCCCAATTCTGCCACCAACCCCCAAGTTTTTCCCTGCAGGTTGGAAGGCTTACATGCAGGGATGAATGCAGATTAATGTCATACCCAGGATGGAGCAATTCCAGGTGAATGACCTTGTTCAAGGGCCCAACAGAGCTAAGACCCTTTTGGCATTTTACAGGATTCGAACCGGCAACCTTCCAATTGCCAGTGCAGATCCCTAGCTTCAGAACCACTAATGCAAACGATAATACTCATCTTAATTTTTCAAACTAATTTATGACAAATTTATGCAGTAAAAAGGTGTTTAGCATAAAATATGAGGACATACTAAACTCAGCTTGGTAATCACATCTGCAGTACATATACCCGAAACTATATTTTTTGTGCAGAGTGTAACATATGAACTGAAAAGATAAATGAATTTCCATCCATCCATTTTCCAACCCGCTGAATCCGAACACAGGGTCACCAAATTTTTTATATAAAAATAATAAAATGGAATAAAGAAAAGAAAAAGTAGCAAAGCATTACCAAACCAAAAAAAAAAAAAAGACATTCATATGAAAAAGTTAATATACTTTGCAATTTATCGCACTAGTTTGTGTCATTTGTATGAAATCCCACTCACAGAATCTGGCCATATGTTGATATTAACAATTACAGGTACCAAATAAGCCAGATACTTCTTCATTTCGACACCGCTAACTCTGAGGTAATTTTTTTTTATAAGTTCCTTTACTTTCATTCACATCAAATCTTAAAAAAGGAAAAGCAGTCCACTAGCTGCATGCATTTGTCATAATGGGCATTTTTCCTGTGCGCATTTGTCCTGCAGGCTGTTATTGGGCTGCTGAGCTCTTTCCATCTTACATTTGTAAATTGTTGCCCTTAGTTCAATGTAACAATTTCATTTAAAAATAGGGTGGATTCAGAAAGTATTCCGGCCCCATTTTCTTTCTATAGACTTTAATTCTCCTTGACATGTGTTTAGAACTTGAATGGAGTCCACCTGTGGCAAATGTATAGAGAGACACATACCTGTTTATATAAGTTCCCATAATTCACACAGCCAAGGAACTCTCTGTATAATAATTCTTCACATTTATATAGTGCAGGGGTTGGCAACCTACAGCATGGAATAATTTTCAATGGCACTCTGATTGAATTGAAATATAGTAAAAAAATATATTTTAATTACAGCGCACGCATTCACGCCCTCATCTATGTTTTGCATATGCAACTCACATATAAATGGAAACCATGTGTTCAGTGGAGGCCATGTTATGTTACAACAAACTTTGTTATTATTAAGTAATACTACCCTAAAATGACTCATAAAAGACAAAAACTTGATGTGTGCTCTTTTCAAGGCTCTTGGATGAATGAATATGGATTTGTACAACTAAAGGATCGTGCTGTGTGTGCATTATGTTGTGAAAGTGCCATGTATTGTACGTCAAGTGTACTAGGACATTATCAAACTAAACATCAGCCCACATTTAAAAACTCTGATGAGAAAAGTGAAGCTATAAAAAGGGCTGTTTCTAGTTTTAAGAAACAAACTACTTATTTTAGTCAAATAATTGGAAACCAAAAATAAAGGCACTGAATGTAGTTATAAAAAAAATTGACAAAACATTCTTTTCATATATGACCTTATGTATTTTAAAATGTTGAATGAGCAATAATATAACATCCAGTTACAATGGGCTTCCAATGTATATACTTTATAATCGGACCAATTTTGATACTATATATAACAAAATTGGTAGAATTATGTCAGCAGGCGGAATATAAT